>NW_009597534.1:88364-101287 GCF_000690535.1 Cariama cristata | reverse complement strand
GAGGGAAGGGTTAATGGCGAGCATCTGCCACCCGTTTTAAGAGCCGTCTCAGCCTTAAACGGTGACAGAGCTAAGCACAAGTTAGGCAACTGAGCAGACAGAAATGCTCACTGGTCCAGGGGAGGAGTGAACCTGTAGTCTAAATTACTGTGGAATAAAAGCATCAGCCTCACTCTGTTCTCTAATTTATTGTCTCCTTTTTCCCTTTTTGTTGGACTAATTCTGTTGCCTTTGGTGTAAGGGCAAGGAAATATCATTTGCATATTTTAGAGGACATTAATTACAAGTCCTTTCGCTTCAAGCCCTGATACTCCTGCGCTGACTAGGAGCCTTAGTCTGACTGCAGTCCTGGTTCCTCAGAGGGTCGTTAATTATTGAGCCTATTGAACTATACCTGAACATAATGAGCTCAGGAATGAGCAATGCCTCCCTGGGGGTACAGCTGGAAGGAGAGGAGGGGTAGTGGGAAGGGGACGAGCCATGCAGCAGCAATCGCAGTTGAGGAGAAGATTTGTCTGTGAGAGGGATGGAACAAGTGTCCTAGTGGATTATTAGGGTTTATTGAAGTGTGGTAATCCTGTCCCAGATCGCCTGTCCCACAAAGCCCGGAGTCACTAGATTCAGGACTCCAGCCAAAATCTTTTTTTGGCTTTGTGCACAATTGCCATAGAAAAAGGCTGATGAAACCCTAGCATGAAGTGCCTTGAGCATCTCTTTTCTCACCCAGGCCTTCTGCTGCACTGACTGGTGAAATGCAGGATGCTATTTGTCCCATAAATTGGCCCATGGTAAATATTTTGAGTCCTTGTAGTGCAGGCATGAAGTGTTACCAGTTACTGCCTCTGTGGAGTTGGTGGCCCCATGCACTGTTTCAGATGCGATGTCCCACACTCCACTGCTGGTGACCATTTGCCAGCTGACCTGTTGTATCATGTTATGTCAGCAGTAACCTCTTGTGTCGTATTATATTTGCCCAAAACTTCTGAAGAATTTGCCTAGTGAGGAAGAAACTGTCTTGCTTTTTTCCCTGTGGAGCAGGTCACCCTTCTTAGGTTTGTATTTTCTGGGCTCCACTGTAAGCTGAGGAAAAGTCTTGAGAGCAGGTTTAAGCCTCACCGTAATGTTTCCATTTTTCACTCACATATCTGGGGTTTCGCCCTGCAGTTGCCTGGGCTCAGACGTTACATCTGGGCTGTTTTATTAAAAATTGCCAGCTCTGTTCTCCAGTTCTAAGGACCACCGATGCAGAATGGCCTTATGTTAAACCTGTTTTTCCTAATAAACAAGGTGATGGTGTACAAAATTCCTTCATTCATATCATACCCTGGAATTGTCTAGGACAGTATTAGCTCATCAAGATAATCCCCTCCAAAAAAAAATGGACCACTCCAACAATATAATAGGGCAGAAGATCCACTTCTACACTTTGGAGACATCACCTGAAATCTTCTTATGAAGTGTAGCTTGGGATGAACTAGTTTGCAGTCTGCTTGGGTCCCTTTGGTTCACCCAGACCGTATGAAAAAACTTTGGTTCATTTTGTGGTACTGAAAAATATTCAAGCTCTCCCCTTACTGAAGAGCTCTGTGGCTCTGATTATTAAATACTCCAGTCAATGCTGGTGTGGAGTGGATGAGTCTGGACCTCAGTCTGGATCTGGACACAACCTGACCCAATGCGTGGATATAGATATTATGCTGTAGGTCATGAGATATTTCAGTTCCTTAGGAAACCACTCTTATCTGAAAAGTTCACTTTCAAAGCCTTGCTCAATGCCATTTGGAAGATAGACCAAGATAGGTGGAAGGTATCTTGAGAGGTCATCTAGTCAATCCTCCGGTAAGATAGGATCTACTCTTCCTGTGCTCCACTCTCCTCATTATTAGAAAGTCTTTCCTGCAGGTGCAGATCTGTTTTTTTGGTGTCAATGACTTCTGCCAAGTCTCCTCCAGAAGATGGCAGGAGGTAGGACTTGCTCTGTAATGCATCTGTCCTTTGGCCCTGACTGTAAGCTCTGGATGTTATTTACGGAGGTTAGTTGTGGCAGTGCAGTGAAGGCTGAGGGATGTTTGTATGGCTGTCTGTGAACAGCAGTTAAATTTAAGGCTCTGCTGTGTTTTATTTATGGCATGGTTCCAGATGCCGTGCATAGAAATCATTTGCTTAATAAATAATACAAATAAACAGACATCCAAGTGCCTTGTGCTAGCAGCCTAGACAGCCACACACTGAGTGACAGCCTGCCAGAAAGCTGGAGGCTTTGGAGCACTTTTATTCTTGAGGTCTTCCTCAAGCCATTACAGTAATGAGTGACTAAGGAATGGGCAATTCCTTTTTCAGATGTATACCTCTCTTTTCAGAGACCCTTCAAGTATCACAGGGGTGAGGGAATAGCACATTATACTCAGTGCTAGAAGGCATGGTTTCAGTCTCTTTTGATACTGGACTTAACCTTGGGAAAGGTATTCATGGTACGAAAATCTGGAATTTTTTAATATACATTTGAGCTAACCTCCCAGGGCTCTCTATTGTTGTTGCTGAAGTCAGTTGAGTCAGTTAGCCTGACCATAGGTTCCTGGCACTATTTCAGGTGTCTCAAAGTGTCCTGCATGGGCTGTAGGAGGGAATGGCTCTCCTCTTGGTCTCCTCTTGTTTCTCTGTCCTGTTGACCAGCAATATGCAGATGTATTTGATATCCTTGGTTGCCTAAAGCTTCAGTAAATACTGGTGCCTGGGCAACTGAATCACACTCTGTAGAGATTTATCTCATCCTAAACTAGATATGTACTTTGTCAGGTGATTCGCACCCTAAACTCTGTTCAGTTTGTTGATTGGATTGTCTTTAACTATAATGAGAATGAAGGTAATTAGCCAAATGGAGACGACTGAGTTACAGATACCCAAAGTTGTACAGGTGAATCGCAGAGTTCATCTGTGCCTCAGTTTCTTAGCAGTAAGAGGAGATTAATAGCATTTTCTTATCTTGTAAGGTTAAATAAAGTGCCAAGGTATTCAATACTAGGATAATGAGATCAACATGTGATAACTTTCCTCTGTCGTGGCTTCATGGATTGAAATGACTAGTTGGGAGAACACCCCAGGTCTGGCTAAGATTGGGCAGATAGAAAGGTATTTCAGGCGTTTCTTCCTCCTGACATACTCACCCTGGGTGGAATTTCAGAGCAGATTTTTTATTCCCTTCTGTCCCCTCAGGGAGGACACTGTTTTGCCATCCATATGGATGAAGAGTCATCATGTCAGGAACAGAGTGGCAGTAGTAAATGGATAATAAATGTTTTTACATTAACTGTTTCAGCTATTGCTTTAGTGAAATCATTCCAGGAGACAGCAGTAACAGCACAAACTGATTTGTAATCTTCAAGAGCCCATGTCCTGGACCTCAAAACCAAAACCCTTGTTAACACTGGGACAGGAAGAGTTTAAACACTTCTGTCGAGTGGAGAAAGCGTGCGGGACAGAATAAGGAGAGAGGTTACTGAGAGCTCCCTGGAAAAATGAAGGATGCTGGAGAGAAAGTAGGGAGAATGGAGAAACATAAGAATAGAGGATGCAGTTTTTTTCTTTAATATTTGGTGTCTACTGTGTAGCCTTTCTGCTTCTGTTTGAACTAAATGTCTAGAGTCCCAAAAAATGGAGGGTTGTCCAGTGCAGCCAGTGGATTTTATGTCCAAAATTCAGCATTCGTTGGTTCTAAATGAAGCTTTTGATGACTAGTTCAGATGGAGACCTATATATAAAACTTCATAATAATTTAGGTTGGATATCACCTTTTGAGGTATCTAGTCCAAAACCTTGTTCAAAACAGGACCAAGAAATTCAGGTCACCCAATGACTTTTACAGTCAAATTTTTAATATCTCCAAGGATGGAGACACTACAGTCTCTTTGTATAACCTTTTCCAGTGTTTGACCATGCCCAGTATGAAGTGGTTTTTTCCCCCCAGTTACCTGATCCAAATCTCCCTTGCCACAGCTTCAGTTTTCTGCCTTTTGTTCATTTGCTGTGAGGAGGAGAGTTGGGATCCATCTTCTCTGCATCCTCCCCTTAGGTAGTTTCAGACAGTAATAAGATCTCCCCTCACCTTTTGTCTGAACGAGCCTTCCTTTCCCAGCTTCCCCTTGTATATCCTGTGGTCCAGCTCCCCCAACCATCCTGGTTGACCCACTCCAGTATGCCAGTGTCTTTTGTGAACTGAAGAGCTCCAAATAGGACACACTAGCTGTGTTCCTCATTTGATGCATAAGCAGTAGCAGTTCAGTAACGTGCCTGAGTCTTTCCAAGGTTACTCATACTCACTAAGGACGGTGACAGTAGAAGATATGACCAGTTCCTATTGTCTTCCCTGCCCTTCTGGCCCTTCTCTAATGCTTGGCAATGAATGGGACCTTCTGTTGATAGTGTCATCAGAAAGGCTAGATGCCTTTTTAAATGTATTTATGATAATTAATTTGATAGTGATATTGCTAGTCACTTTAATACACATTCTTTATCACTTGGCCCCTCTGATACAGCTTAAAATCTGAAGGAACAGAAATTAATGGATGGTCTAAGCACCATTCATCACTGATCAACAGAAGCCACAGGATATGTCAGAAGCAGTTTCCTTCACGCCATGAAAGAGAGGGAAGAGAAAGTTCACACTTTGAACTTGCACTTCAATATACTTAAAAGCCATATTAGAAAGAAAGAAAGAGGTGGTTTCTTTCTCAGCTTGAAATCTGAATGCAGAACAAAATAATTTGATTCATATTTGAAGGTACAGGCTACTGAGTTATTAAATAATCAAGACACATTTGCTGGTTTTCCTTTATTTTCATGAATACATGTATGTAAGCGTTTGCATATATTTACTGCCTTAAATCAATCTAGTGATTAAAGGAGTTGTCAAAGCTTTGACCATGCTCTGTTCTTGAACTACCATATCTAGGAGGTGATAGTCTGACTCCACTGACGTCAGTCAATGTTTTTGCAGTGTCTTCAAAGGAGCAGGTGTCTGCTCTAGTGTGCATTCAGGGGAGAAGAAATGCTTGTCTATTCCCCAGTGGGACAGGAGTGGGCACATTCATATTGCTCTTTCAACCACTCTGAAGTATCCAGGGTGCTTGTTTATCCCAAGCTCTGCTAACTCTCATCCGCGGCAACTGGTCCAGGAGAACTCCTGGTGTTTGTCACACAGCCACTCTGCCAAAGTCTCATTTTCTGACTAGTGAAGGGTGAATGTCTTCTTCTCTGGGTGATTAAAAAACAAAGAGAGACAAGAAGAAAAAACAGTGAAAAGATGAAAGCTCAAGATGATGGAAGAAACTCCTGCTGCTGAAATATCTCTATAATTAAGAGTTTGTACGGTATAGATTTTATCCTGAGGGGGAAAATAGTCGAGTCAGCCCCTGACTTGCCCTACCTTGGTATGGATATCAGAGCATCTCATCTTCTCCTATTTACTCTGGCAATAACCACAGGGGAGAAGGAAAGATTACTTTCCCCACTTCAGAGCCGTAATGTCCATGAGACTAGGGTACTTCAACAGCTACCCTTCTCCTAAGGCAGTAACTGCATGGCCAACGTCCTGTCTGCATCTACTCCTGACTGCTTTAGGAAGACTGTAATTTAAGATCAGTATGAACCAGTTCACAGACCATCCAGTTAAGCCTAAACAAGCTGAAGAAATCACCTAGGGCTCTCAGAAATGTGTCTCAAGGGTGTCAATGACATCAGGTCTGCACCCACAAGGTAGATGTACCAAGATGGGAAGTCTAGTCACTTTGAACACAGCTCCAGTCTGATGGGGCTGAGAAGTCTCAGTGCCAGACCAGCAGCAAACATGGAGGTCTCTGTTCAGTGCTGCACTGATGCTGTGGATATCCCACGTAGAACAAAATGCTGCATTTCCACTTTTTAGTTTTCCTTCCTGGGAAGATCAAAGTGTCTTCTGCCAGCAGTTTAAGGAATGTTTTAGGAAACACTCAGGCTTAGAAACAGTATCTGAGAAGACGAATGGTCCTGTGCACTGAGGAACCAGTCACTTTGCTCCGTTGAAGTGGAAACAGCTTTTCTTTCTCGATGCTGTCTGCATTGGCCACCAAGCAGAAAGGCTGGAAATACAGCCTGGAATTATTTGTGCTTATATAATCTAGCCACATCTATGCAAAATTGCTTCTTAATGATTCATCAAACTGCACTGTTTGTCTTCTCCCGCCGACCAGCTGACTGAGAGCAGTTGTTAGACCTCAGATTCCTCCCAGGCAGCCTCTATAAACCTTTTAGTTTTATTAGCTGTTTATAAATTATATCAAAATACATCAGGCACCCGTAGTTGTGAAATACCGGCAATTGCTACATGTAATAAATAACAGAGCATGGGATGAAAACATATATATATATTTTAAAGTGCACCTGAGGCATATTATAGTCATTGCATAATATGTTTTGACTTAATAAGAAGATGCACTTTGCATAAAGATAGTGCTTAAACTAGCTTTCACTGACTGATTTATTAAATGTAAATGTTTACACATCCAGTTTATATCCTGGGGCTAGTATGAATAAAGTCAAAACAACCTGGGGAGGGGAATGTATTTCACTGGGTACGGCAAAATCCTCCTCTCACTTCCAGTGATGTAAAGCTGGCACATTTCTCCTGACCATGTTAGAATTGCAATGAGTTGTCTTTTATACCAGGATGGTGCTTAACACAGGCAAAATAGATGCATGCAAGCTCAAAATGTGTATTTCTTTTCATTTTGCAGACAAAATAATAAGATGTTTGAACAGCTCACACAGGGAGATGATAGTTTCTGTATGGTTTGACTTCATCAAGATGCAATGACCTAAACCCCCTAATAAAATGAAAGAAAAAGAAATGATTTGTGACTGTAAAATCAGACATTATGGGCATGATTACGTATATACATTTTATAGATGTATAGATACATATATATATGTATATATAGAAAGAAAGACAGAGAATTCTCAGAGGATCAAAGGAGAGTAACCTAATCATTCTTAGGAACCCTGAAATCTTCGACCCTAGGCTGGACAAGGAACCTAACATGTTCCTACTTTCATGGAAAAGACTTGCTCTAGGTTTAGTTCTTCTGCGGACTTCTGAATGGATGAGTCCAAAGCCCTCTGGAGAGTTTCCCACAGACTTTGGCAGGTTTTAGATTCAATTCAGTGTCACTAAGTGGGAATTCAGAATAAGTTCACTTTGATTTACTACTGATCTTTTCAAAATTGTGTGCTTGTCTACATATTTTGAACACACTTACAAACTTATATGATGATTTCCACTTCTGGACCTCAGATTACTTTACAGTTTTGACTTAATGTCTCCTCTGAGGCACACACAGTGTCATTAGCTGTGCAGCATTCCTCATCTTTATGTGTTAACTTGGTGCTCATCTTTTTTTTTTTCTCATGTAGTTAACGAGATCTGAGGTTAAAGATATACTGGTGGACATTAATTAGAACTCATATGATCCAAAATTCATTAGCCCGTATCCCAACATTTTTATTTTTAATGATTTAATAATTGACTAACTCTTAATCATTATTTTAAATTGCTGAGATATTGTGATTCTTAGTTGAACTGGTAAAACAGACATCTCCACCAAATCTTAAATTTCAAAATTGCTTGGGTTTTTCCTTATTTTGGGGAGGATGGCAACATAATACCTCATGCTTTCTCTGCATGCTTAATTAATTTAAAAATCCCCATTTTGTCGCTTCTTTATTTTTTTTAATTTTTGACAAAGTTGCACTGTCAGAATTACCAGCTGGCTAAACAACCACTTCCCTCTGTGCATGAACACTGCTCTTACAGTGCCTAGTGTAACATATCTCATTGTGTTTTACTATTATTCTACCCTTTTACTGATTTTTAAAAATAAAATTCTGATTCCTCAGAATTGTGAGGGATATTCAGCTGAAACAGGGATAGCTGCTGTTAAGAAATGTCAGGAAAGATCCTAAACAGAATGAATTTCTTGGTGCTTAGGTCTCTGAGATCACAGCCCTGCCTGGAAGAAGGGACAGATGAGCAGTGGATGGAGCAATAGATAAAAGCTGCAGGACTGTCACGGTGCACAGAGATATCGGAGCTAGCTTAAACCAGCCATGCAGCACAAAGCTAACAGTATCTGCAAAATCCCACAAGAAGGATAAATTAGCTCATGCTTCATTCCATCCTGACTCAGTTAATACTCTGATACTTGAGTTAATGAATTTAAAATAAACTTGAATGCATCTCAAATGTTCTGGGATTTGTAGACCTGGTTCCACTTTTTGCTGTCTGAAAGACACCCTGTGTAACCAAGCGCTTCTGTGTTTCAGTTTTCCCTCTGTGTATTGGCACTTTTTTTCAGTACAGCACTGGGAGAATAAGCTATACATCAGCAGTGTGCTTAGGTACTCAGTAAAAATCAGATAATGCTTCAAGATAAAGAGGAAAGCAACTGTTTTCATAACGGAATCAGAGACATAGATCAACCAAGCCATAGTGGAGAACTGGTGTTGTGCTCAGAGTTGGTGGCTAGTTCACAAAATGGGTATTTACTTGGTGTTCTTATGAGTTTTCTTAAGCCTTCAGCAATGCCTAAATGTTTTGGAAATATGTATAGACTCTTAGACTACAGGGAAACACTGCCATACTCACCTCCTGCCCCTTCAGTGACTAGATGGGAATTAGAGGTCATGAATGGTGCTCCCAAGTACAGGTCATTAGATGGCAGCTATTGAAAAAGCTCAAGGTGAGACTTCATGGGATGGGTGAGAAAAAAAACTCAAGAAGCCAATTTCACTCATTTACACTCTTACGCACCCATATACATAAATATTTTGTCCCTATGAGCTGTCCAGCATGCAAGACACAAAGATGTTTGCATCCAACTGCTCTGCCCATGACAACACAGAGTACAAGAGATGTCAGTCCTAGTACACAACTCTCACCTCCTGGGTCTTTCTTGGGTAGATGACCACACATTGCGTTTAGATAGGCCTTTTTGTCCCCTGCAGGATGTGAAGGGTATCAGGATCCAAGTAATCAGGATTTTTTCACTTCTTTATCTCTTGATGTGGGTTTCCAGAGAAGTTGCGTGTTTAAGGCTAGGATCTAAATGAGCTGGAAATCTAGATGTCACCAACACTTGCCACCGTTACAGGCCTTCTCCTGGCCTTTGCTACTTCTGTTGCCTCCACAATTGATGTTCCCAACCATTCTCCGTCCAGACCAGTCCCAGCATTTCTATCACAGTTGTCTATGACAAGTCAGCAAGTCATTTTTCTCTTTCTATTGTCCAATTTGTCTGATCTGAGATACAGGAGGGGAGAAAGAAAGAGGCACATGACGTCTCTTTCTAAGTTCTTTTAGGTCTTTTCTGATGTCGGACGTTAACCTAAAGTGACGTGAGGACCCCAACTTCTCTGGGACTCAAGATGTACTTTGTCCTTTCTCAAACCAACTTCTCCCTTCTGGGTTGAGAACGGATAGCCTTGCTGAAAGGTGCGTAACACCCTTTTAACCCCATCCCTTTATCCATTACTAAAATGAGCCTGCCCAAGCATTGTTTGAAGATGGGTAAGACAAGCAAAGGGGCAGCAGCCCAGTCTCTTGCATCACCGTGCTGCTGAAGAAGAGATAAAACTGTGGCATTACTAGTGGTCACAGACTCAGAGAATGGTTGAGGTTGGCAGAGAACTCTGGAGGTTTTCTTGTCCAACCCCCCTGCTCAGACAGGGCCGTCTAGGGCAGGTTGCTCAGGACAATGTGCAGATGGCTGTTGAACATCTCCAGCATCAGGTTTGAATTAAACTCTTATTCCAGGAACCCTGGCACAGAAGCATAAAACATCAGCATTTTATTTAAATGCAAGCTGTGGTGGAAAGAGGCAGAACCTCCATAGGCAGATAGTTCAAATTAAACCCAAAGAAAGTGCATAAAACAATAAAAGAACAATGGAGACATAGAGAGAGTCTGATAATGGAAAAAAAAAGAAAGGAAGGAAAGGAATTTAAAAAACCAAACAAACCCAGCCACAAAAAACACCACCTATGGCATCTGCACTGTTGCTCTAAGCTGGTATCAAAACATTTTTCACCCTTATTAGACTGTTGACAGACTCTGTGGTGGCTTGCTGGGATAGATCAGTGTTTGAGTTAACAGTGCCAATTAGCTCCTGTTTACAGCCTGCCTGGACACAGATTTGTATGGGAGGAAAACAGACCTGGTGGGTGCTGGTGACACAAAGTGCCCTGGTTTTTAAATCCCTGACAGTTGCACAGAAGGAAGCTATCATCTCAGTTATGCTCATTTCTGCTGAGAGCGCTGTCAATTTACAATTAAAAAGGAGGATTTCATTGAGCTTGCAGTAATTCTGGGCTCTGCCAGAGACACAGGCAAGTCAGCCAAGGACCCTGAACTATGCCCTTTTTTTTTAAACTTAGATAATGGGAAAATTCATAGGTGCTTTTTAGTGTGTTTGTATATGTGTGTAGAAACAGCTAACATCCTCCTCTTCACTATAACTCCCACCTTCATGTTTTGTTGCAGACAGACGGTGTGTGTTAGACGTTTGGTGGAACGAAACAGGACTCTGCTCACTGAAATGCACAGCATCTGCAGCAATGATGCTATAACAATATGTCATTATCAACAACAATATCAGCAATATTATTTTTTCAGACATCATTCTTAGTACTTTTACTTTTCTGGAATGTCTAGAGTCTAGCCTGCGTAGTTCCATTTGGACAAAATGTATATTTTGAACACAAATCCTGTTAATTTCTTGTGTTGGGTGATGCCTTGGATTCCCTGTGGCAAATCAAGTCTCCATGGAGCTTGCTGTAAAAAAGTAGAAAGAGAAACAGATGGTTGTTATCCCAGTTCTCTGAGTTGCCTGCACGGTACCACCCAGTCTCTGGTGTGTCTGAAGTACCACAGAAAGGGAAAGTGGAAGCAAGAGCCCTCAGTAGAACATATCAGAACCCCCAAACCTTTCTCAGAGCCTGCTCTGCAAGGTACGTCAATCCTTTTTTTTTTTCCACCTTGGGTCTCAGAAGTCCTTCAAAACCATATTTCACCAAGCGACATTGTATCCTTGCATCATCATCATCATCAAAGCACGGAAGGTCCCCACATCTCATCTTCTGCCTCCATTCCAGCAACTGGAGTTTCTACAGGACCTCTATAACTGCATCAGGACTTCCCCCTTTTTCTCTTTCGCCACAAGAGACCTGGGGTCCTCTGCCCATCCTACCCATGTCCCTGCGTGTCTGACTTCACCACAACAGCTTCTGAGGAGTTACTCCAACATTTCCTCGGAGTCCAGTACAAGATCTGAAAAGAAAGCGGTCTCCTGGTTCAATGGGTTATAGATGTCTGGTGTGAGGCACCTTGCTCCCCGAGGCCTGTTGTGGAGGTCCTGAGGGACATCTTATTCACCAACTACACAGCAGGCAAAGGAATAATCTGTGAGGAAAGTTCTTGTTCCAGTCTCTCACAGGTTTTATGGCAATATAACTCAATTCTTTACTTTTATTAGAGTTATCCACAGTTTTGACCAAAAGTGAGAGCAAAGACCTGGTCCTGACCTCCAAAGTAATTTTCTAGCAGGTTCTTTCAGGCTGCGTGATTGACCTCCCTCTGCTTCCGTAATTTTCCCATGTTTTGTGGAGATATACTGCAGTCCCCTTACGTTTTCAATGCATGCATCCATGCCTGTTTACACTCCTGAGTACACAGCCAAACCTCAGAAAAGGTTATAATCTCTTAGAAGGAGGGACAACAGCCAGCATCACATGGGCCATTTGCTGGCTGTTATGCAAAAGTGTTGCGCCATCTCTGCCACACGTAGACAGTCAGCCCTCATTGAGCTGTGGGTTTGCGGCTTACTGCTGAAGCTCTGTCATTCCTCTGTTCGTTCTCTTTCTCTCTCAGGCTTGAATAAGTTCCGACTGATTTGGTTTTTACCCGCTTCTACTTGCTTATCTGTAAAGCTGTCTAGTGAAACTGCTCAAAGACAAAAATCTAGAGGTTACATGCAAAGTGAATTGTGCTTCTTGAAGAAATGGAGTGATAAGGTGGAAGCAGGGAAAAGCAAATTCTTAACAGTTGGAGTTTTTATGGTTTATAAAAGAAAAAAGTGCAAACTCAATTTTCTGATACGCAGGCTGTGTTGGACTATTCATATGCTGCCAGTGAACAATAAAGGAAGGAAACACAGTGAAGTGAATTAGACCTAAACACAATAATTTTCTGTAAGCTTCAGGGCTGATCAGGGACTGTTTGAGGCCAGAGGAGATTCCTGCCTACATTCCCTGTGCACAAAGCCACCAAACATCCCATGTCTTCTGCCCTTATATAATCAACCTCAGCCCAAGGTTAAGAGAGATGGCCAGAGAGTAAGGTGGGAGGAGGGAAGTGCTAGCAGGTTCAGGTGATGCTTCTGATCTTCTCACAATGGTGAAATGGAAGCAGGACAGCCTGAGGATAATTGCATCTGCCAGCAAAGTTGATTCTTGGCTGCCATTTCTGTTCAGAGACTCCTTCTTCCCTGTTCTCCTGGTAATTACCCCCTGCAGAAGTGTCCCACTGCCAGTGTGTTATTTGTTCATTTAACACTGCCTGCCTATCTCCTTTTGTTTTTCCTTCCCCAGTTTCCACTGTATCTCTTCCCCTTGTTTGTCCTCAGCAGCTTTTGTTTGAATTAAATCTCTTTTATTTGCTCTCTGGGGGAGGGAGTCTGTTCAAGCTCTGTTTGCCTTACAGCAGAGGCGTAACAAGATGGGATGTGTTAGGCCAGTGGTATTTCATCCATCAGCACTATTAACTTAGAAGCAGAGTCCTTTGATTTTCATTCTTTCCATGTTTCCTCCTCACCGTATAACTAATTCTTTGATTTTCCCTA
>NW_009597534.1:17588-88325 GCF_000690535.1 Cariama cristata | reverse complement strand
TTGCAGCCTCTATAAAAGATATTTATATTCTAATTATTACTGGGGCCCTAGTATAACTTCTAAGGAGATTAAACATCAAAACTACTTTACATAGTGCTGCTCCTGTGAACAGCTGCTAGCAAAAGTTTGTAGGAAACTTCACCAGGAGCTCTGCTTAATCCCAAATCATACAGCCTCATGTATGGACTCAGATGCATGAGCACATCTGCCAACACATCCACATATTGGCATGCACGTGGATCCACAAGACATGTGCAATCGCGATGATGGGTGCATGCAGAAGGGAACGTGACTGTGCAGCTCACCGGCACAAAAAGCCAAGACCTGTTTGTGAAGTTTTCTGGCGTAGCTCTGGAGGTGAGAAGTGGGAAGGAGCAGCAACATGTGCTGAAAAGGCTATTCAGGTAGATCCCATCAAATACTGTTTTCACCAGGATGAGAAACCTTTCCTCATATCAGCTACACTTCCACTAGAGGGCTGGAGAAGCAAAGCTTGTGCAATGTGCAATGATCCACATATAGAAACCTCATTTATTCCTTCTCCTGCAGTTATGCAAACAAACTCTTTTTTAATTAAAAAAGAGACTATTTTAAGTATTTCCTTACTTCATTTCTTAAAATGTCAGCCAGAAACCTTTGCTATGTGTGTCCAAGATGGCACTGTAGGCAGAATTTATATGACATAAAGCAGAGGCTGTGCCACATTGAAAAAAAACCACATTTGTGTGAGGTAGTGTCTCATGGGTCAGAAACAAGGTAACATCTTTCTTATTTTAGACACGTCTCTCATTCCTGTCCACCCATGCAGCCATCCATACATCTACCCGTGTCCTCCAATGCTTTTATTCTATCAACTTACCTATTAATATTTCTAATTATTTAAACAAAATTAACTCCTACCATCTGTTTGCCTGCCTGCTTGTTCCACTGGGATTTGACTCCAAAGCTGGTGTTGCTGTTGTTCTCCTGCAGAGCTTCCCGCATATAGAACAGCTTTCGGATACACTTGAAGCTTTTTTTTTTTTTTTAAAGAATATTGCAGATAAAGAAATCTTCTTTCTGACTAGCCTTGACCACCTCTTTGAATGTAAATAGATTTGTAATGATTCTTTGGCTTCAGGCAGGTGCTGTGTCTATTGCTAAATTTGAGGACAAGGAAGGCTGTTGATCTCCTATGGGCTCTGGAGAAGATATCACCAGAAGCTACTCAGAAACTGTATTCCTGAGAGACCAAAGGGAGATGAGAGCAACGACTGCCCTCATACCATATTTCCCCGTTCTTAAGGTTAAAGGAGTATCTTTATGAGAGCCATTCTCTTCACCGTTAAACTGAGCTGTACAGAGAGAAACCCTGTTTACCAGCAAGAAATAAAGAAGCGTTGCTAATGAATTGCTGCTCTATGATTCCTATTCCCTTAAGCCTTGCAGTTAATGATGATATTAACTGTTACTGTTATATTATGCTGACATTTAGAGTACTACAAAACTGGCACAATGTGCAAAATGGGAGAATTAAACACAGAGAAGCTAACGAGTAATGCTTGGGCAAGGAGGAAGGATCACCCTTTGCTGACAAGAGAGACCGGCTGAACTTTTTCTCTATTTGTGTGTGATGTACAGCTTGTCAGAATTGACAGGTTTTAAACAGAAATGGAAGTGGAAGAAAAGGGTAGAGAAGGAAGACATACCATTTACATTACAAAAAAAAATATTCTAACTGAATAAATCTATGAGCAAGCACTAAATATTCCTGTTTAGAAATCACACAGCTCAAATTGATATGTAAGAAATGCAGACTGTCCTTTTTTTTTTTTTTTCCCCTTCAAAGCAATTAATTTGATGAACAGGAACAAAGTGGCAGAGAAAAAGTTTAACCACAGCAAATAATAATAAAAAAAACCTCCTGAAGCTTTTGAAATGTTATGACATAGATTTCGATTTAGTTGCTCACTTGCAAACTCTCTGCCGATGAAATGTGTCTGCAAATCCTGGCAGAGATGCTTGGTTCTCACCTGATACTGCCAGACGGCAGAGGAACATGGTCTGCCAATTTTGGATGTCAAAGTAGTATAATCACTCCTCTTCTTTACTAGCTACAAGGCACGGTCTGTTGGGGAAAGTGGGTACTGTTCAGATGATCGAAGCAGGAAGCATCTCCAAAACCAACATCCGTGTCCATAATTTGCACAGCAGGTAGCTGATGGTTCCCCTGCAACTGATACCTTCTGCAATACCAGGCAATTTTCTCCTGGCTGTCAGAGGGCAGAGCCATTTCTCCAGCTGGTGGGCAGAGGTTTCTACCATAGCTTGAAATGTCCTGCGCTCAAATGCATGTTTCAGCTTATAAATGGTCTTGTGTTTGAGCTATCACAGAAGAATGTCTTTCCAGACAGGTTCACAAAACCAAATTACTTTTCCAAAGGAAGAGTTCGAAGCCCCTGTTTCCTGAGCCATATAAAATTTGACTTAGCAAAGGTGACAGTACGATATAAACAAGGACCAGTCTTGCATCAGGTGGGCAGAAAACACTGTCACTGCAGGGAAGTGTGCATGTGTGTGTGTGTGGCTGTACTCTACTCTACCAGATGGAGGATGGATATCTTTGTTGAAGTAGGTGGTTCTGGAAGACTAGCAAAACCTAATTAATTTAATATATGAACTAAAATCAATAACAAAACAGTTAATTAACTGGTATACAAAAGAACCCCATCAGCAGGATAGATCACCTGTCTAGCTGCTCTCTGAATTACGGTTGGAGACTTCTCCACAGATGCTGGAAGTGGGTTTCTCCAGAGGATTCAAAGCCCTCCCCACTGCCAGTGCAGGGAGACCCAGCTTCAGAATGCAGACAGGTCAGTTGGAGGCTTGATGGTACAGATGTTCCCCACATGCCGTTATCCCTCTTTCTAAAACAGGGAAATGGGTGAAGAAAGCAGCACACAGAGTCTTGGGGGTTGAAAGGTAAAGTTGTAGCTCTACATCTCTCCTACCTTTCTTGCCTCTGCTTTCCCTCAGTTTTGCCCTTCTATGCTCAGATAGACAGACAGAAAGGAAAAAAAAAAACCTTCCATACTTTCTTGCAAACCTCTCTGCCTTGTCACCACCTCCCCTAGGCTGTGAAGCATCAGACTGACGTGGATGTCTGCTGACACCTCCATCCTTGGTTTCCAACTGCAGTCTTTCTGCTTTCAGTTGCTCTGCTTCTCCTGGTTGAGGTGTCACTAGAAGCTCATGTGCGGTTTCTGTTCCAGAGACCAGAATCCATGTTCCCATGGTGTCCCAGACAGGAACACATCACATCCACATATAACCTAGTGTCACCGCTGTCATTAAACACAGATTTTAATTTGCTTCAAGAAGATGAGCTTTCCGTTGACTGTGTGTTCAGGATGGTGTGGCCTTAATGTGAGAAATTCTGTTTTGGGAAGGTGTATTGACTGATTTTTTCCTACTAGTATAGTGTCAGATAGGAGAGAGAAAGAAATATCAGCAGGGATTGATTTGTTCATCAAATTCTACTCTCCGAAATTTGCGATTAACACTAATTCCAGAAAGTGCTGGGGAGAACCAGTATATAAATCTGTTATAGCAAAATACAAAGTTTAACCCTGAATTTGGAGAGCCCTGTGTTCTCTCTACAATTTTATTCCTAGCTCTCATGTGACCCCAGTCTGCTCAGTTCCCTTTGCCAGAATTTCCCCATATGTAAAAAGAAATCTTTATGTTTCCATCCCTTCCTTGACATTTCCCTCCTTGACATGTTGCAGATGAAAAGTGTGATTCATTCTTATTGCTTCCCAGTGAATTTCTATGGGAGGTCCAAGCCTTGCAAGAGTGGATTCTGGAGGTGGAGATATCTGTGAGAAGTCCACCTTGTCTTTCATCCAGTTGCCTGGAGTACAGTCAAGGGGAGTGCTTTCGTGTAAATACTGGAAAAACCTCCATCCACCATGAGGTGTTCAGCAGCCCTGCCTGACTGCATCCTGAAAGGTCCACTGAGGAGAGCACGGTACCTTCAGACAGTGGACCTAGGTGGGTTGGGTCTACTGAAGGCAGTCAGGGAAGTATTTAGACGGGTTTAGTGTAGTAATGGGTGATACGTATCTCTCATATATTTCAGCACTTCTGTAGTGCTGTTGCCTTCAGCAACCTTCTCCCTGTTGTCCAGTTCCTTCCAGCTTCCTACCTTCTCTGATGACTTCCCTTCAGACTTTATTTTGCTCTTCTTGCCTCCCCGTTCTTGCTTCAATGGAAATGCAATTCACTGTCCCATTAAATTTAACAAAATTCAATGCAACTTAATTCAGTTCTGTTTTCAGTGTTTTTTTTCATTCAACTTGCCCTAATTCAATCTATTTCAACTAACTGCAACACAGTTAAATGCAGTTCCAGGAATTTCATTATAAATAATTTGCTGCAGAGGAAATAAATAGTATTCGCTCAAAACAAACAACAATCGATGCAATGTGATTTAGTTAAATGCAATTGCATTTAACAAAAGGAAATTAAATCAAAGCTATGCAGTGTATTGCAATTAAGATTCATCCCTGAAAATCAGGTCAAAGTTTAATTAGTGCCAGAGAGGTTTTATTTAGCTTTCTTGAATATATTTCTGTCTGGGACAAATTAGTAGCCCTTGATATACTTCTTTATAACACTGCCATTGATGCATCATTTTCCTCCCACATATTGCTGTCGAAAGAGTGGTTTTACACGTGTTGAGCTACGAGGTTACTTCCAGCCCCACGTTCTTATGTTTTATGATGCTTTCTGTCTTGGCAACCTATTGCCTAAAATTGTTTTCCTGAGCCGCTGTGAATAGCGCAGGACAAAATCAGATTCAGCTGTGATTAGGACTTGCCAAATGCAACCTGAATGTTCAGGTCCATGAAGAGCACAGACACTGCCTTTTTGGCTGGCCAAATATTCAGAGCTGAACTCTACCAACTCTCTCTGCTCCCTCCTCTTGAAGAACTGAGGCGAGGATAGAAAGCAAGCTATTTGAGCGTTTTGAAAATGAATCTGGGTTAATATTAGTCCCCTGTCAGCAGAGCATCCTGCCTCAGAGATTTTCAGCTCAATCACTGCTAATGCAGAGAAATATCTTTGCTGCTACTGGTGCATGTGAATTCATTTTTAGAAATCAACGCTCATGCCCCTGCTTGCTAGGGAAAATAACAGGTCTGCTGTGTACTTGCACTGTTTGAGGTCCCAGCTGGTGCAGTTCCAGAAATATTAGCCTGAAGTCTGTTCATCAGCAGATTTAGGAAAGGGACTCATCTCATTTGACTTACATGGAAGTTTCCTTGTGAATGGTTTGTCTTATCTTTAGTTAGATACAGAAAACAACCCAATGTGAACTGCCTAGTAAAGCTTATTTCTCTCCACTGACTCAGAGGACTAGTTGAAATGTTAGATTATAGTTGCACAGAAAGAATTGTGTTCTGGATGCCTATTTTTCTTTATGCTCCCATTTACTGTTGGTTGGAAGGTGAAGTGTCTGTACTCTCCAGAATTTCTTTTTTATACATATTATTTTCTTCACTAACTAGATCGGGCTTTGAAAACTTAATTCAGAAACACATTAATGGCCTGAAAGAAACATTACAGCTCAGTAATCTGTATATTATGATATGTGTACAGTTAAAATGAAAAGGGAACATCTGAATGCACCAAAGGAAAAATAATTCCATCTGAAATTGTTCCTTTAAAAAATCACTAAAAATCATTGAAAATAAAGTAGTCCTGCAAAACACTTCACTATTGATGAAACAACAATTTCAGATGGCAATTACTCAAATAAAATTTTCTTCAAGTAGCTCCACTTATAAAGCTCTGGTAGAGCAACAACACAAAAAGCATCTTTTCTGAGCACTGTAAGAAAGGCTGTTCTTTTAGGGAAAAAATCTGACTCACTTCATGGCAGCAGAGGAGAAAGGAATCAGGCAAGTGCTGATAGTACTGTGCAAACGACTTCTCAATTTTTCAGACTTCAAAGGAGCCAAAAAGCAAAGAAATCTACACTGCTTGACTTGGGCTTTTTCAGGCTTGGTCAGAATAAAATAAAGGAGTAAAATACAGCACGTAATTAGGAGAGTAATTGATGAGGTTTCCTTTCTCTCTGGTCTCTGTGATTCCTGCAAGTCAGTTTAACTCCCTCCCACTACCTCAAGAGATTATTCATCTGCGCTGAATAATAGAAAGGAAAAAGACAATGAAAGACAGCTACTCTGAGGTCCAAATTTCACAACTTTGCTCTGAAAACGCAAACCACAATTGCAAGGGTTGGCGCTTCTGGAAAATAAGCACCATTTTCTCGCAGTCACTCCCTTGCTGCTGGAGAGACTGCACAGTCAGACGATGCTCAATGTCAGACGAGACAGCAATGACCCACAGGAAATATTCCTGCAAGAACAAAGCTGTTGTGATAGGAAGGTTTTTGAGCTGGTCATGAGAAAAGGCTTTGCAGAGGCAAACCAACTTGACTGCCCCAGCATCTATGTGGTGGCCACCATTATGTTATGCTCCCTGAGGCAGCCATGGCCTTGCTCCCTGAATTCCTGGTGTGTAAAAATGGAACACTTTTTGGAGTAGATAACTTTAAGCAAAAGCAAGCAAAATGACAACTGAAAGTTGCACAGGGCTGGACATCTCACACTCCCCCCTCGCTCTTCAGCATTACTTTCCTACCAGTCAGTTACGCCTATAGTAAGACACTGGGGAGGTCAGGTGGGGTCACAGTGTGCGAAGGTGGGAATCCGCAGGAATAGGGGTGGGCATGAAGAAAGAGTAGAGTTTGGGAATATTTTTCAGGAAGGTGAGGAGGGAGAATTTTATGCACATGGTAGGGTCTGGTTTCTGTAAAATTTGAAAAAGAAAACTATTTAGCCAGGGAAAGCTGTAGAAGAAAGTAAATTCTGCTCTGTTTTTGGTTAGGAGATGTATTTTGTGATGACTCAGATGGAAAGGAAAATTGCAAATTAAACTCTTATTTTGTTTCCCTTAGTTTTACTTCCTTCATGCAGTGATATATATGCTTTGTTTACTTTCTTCCTCTTTCTTCCCACTCTCGAGAGAAAACTTACAAAGCTAGGATCCGGATTAAACTCCATAGCTTGTCTTTCAGAAAAAGGAGGGGTGGGAGAAAAAAGGATTTCCTGAAACATTTTCTACAAAGACTTTGAAAATGTGGTTGTGCTTTTGCAGAATTCTGGAATCTTTTTACTTTACAGGTTTTTAATTGGGGTTTGAGCTCATGGCATGCAAATCAAATACTGAAAAAAGAAAAATAAGGAGCCTCAGCTTCCCAGACTTACTGGGTAAATTGACACTGTAAAAAGCAACACTGGGTCAGACTGTACTCATTAGTTTTGCAAATTAGTGAGCTCAACATTACGCCATCCAAAATGAAATAAGGTTAAAATCTGCTGGTTTAATTAAATTCTCATGTGCTAGGAAAAGTATTTTTCATGGAGAATATCAAAATATTAATGACAATTAGATAGACTCAGATTTCCTACAGCCAAACTGGACAAATTATCAGGGTTTTGAAGGTCTCCATAAAGTCTTTCAGCTGTGTACTACATGTATGTTAATGTGGGGGGAAATATTCTCTGCTGATGAAAACTCACCCACTTTATGGGATCAGATCAAGACTGTAAATCACATTCATTTCTCCACATGCCAGAATCTCACATTTCTTTTGGTTTGACACTCATTATCAATGTAACTCATTTTCTGTTAGAAAGCCATTAGCATTTGACTACTTATAATGAGCTGTGCTGTACTGAGAGAGATGTGGTAGGTACAGAAATGATTAATACAGTAAGGAGACAGAATTGTAATAATTATTTCTTACTAGATGGCCTCAGGGCTACTTTGGACAAGATTCCTGTGGTACAAAGTTCTGTACAAACATGGGACCAGAAGTGAAGTCCAACCATACAGCACAGGCATGAGCTGAAAGAAAGATAGTTTTGGAAAACAACATTGAACATAGTCCCATGAATTGCAGCCAACCTGAGTAGGCAAGAGATATCCTTTGATTCAGGGTTTTGAGGGTTTTTCCTACTCATCCAGATCCAGTTCTTGTCCTTGGAGAGCCCAGGATGGGCATCTCTCCCCACTGTAGAGCAAGACTGAACCCACAGAGAAGTTCAGAGCAGGTAACTTATTACCAAGGAGGGCTTCTGCAGTGCTATGGTGGTGCAGATCAGCAAAGTCATGGCATAAGAGAAAGTCTAGCCCTCACCTTGTATATGATTGCAGTTCCTCTGGTGTAGGGAGCAGGTTTCATCCTTGGGCAGTGTCCTTCAGAGCAGCACATTTCTGTCCACAGCACGGACACCAGTGGAGAAGGTAGCTGAATGTATGGGAGGTAGGTGGCTTAAAGCCCATTCTGCATCAAGGAGAGAAAAAATTTGACTGTGAACAATCTAGTCCCCCTTTCATAGCTGCTTCCACCTCCATCACAGTAGACAGCCCTAAATCCTGTCACCGTGTGCTTAATGTATGCAGAGGGGGTAGGCTATGTGCCAAAATGCAGGACCTCGTAGATTCCTGATTTTATGAGGTTCCTCCTTCACTTAGGTGCAATGCAGCCCCAGGGTGACTTTTCCAGGTAACTTGTCCAAAACTACGTACAAAGACATTGTGGTAGGTCAGTATTGTCCTTTCAGCTTATCCTTTATCGTGTACACTTACACAATAGCAAGTAATGTGTGCTTCTTGTTTTTTCTTCTCTTAGATTACAGCCAGAAGGCTCAGATCCACAGAAGTATTTACTAGACAAAGAATTTCAAAAGGGATTTAGCTCCTGAAATAGGAACTAGGTGTGCAAATACTCTTATGGATTTCTGAGACTAATATACCACAGCACAAAGTGATTTATGAAGACAATGGAGGCTGGTTAATTGAGGAGAGAGCTGGTACTTTTTTTGTGTATGACTTCCTTGCAGAGATTAATCCACTTCTATTCATCCCTTCTCCTCCTCTAATCTTTTTTTTCCTACCCTTGTTTTTAAGATCTTTCCACTGCTCCAGCTATTGCTTCTTTCAAAAATCTAGGTACTAAACTCAGCACAGGGACTTCAGAGGGACACAGCTTCCTTTCACAGATCACTTTCACTGCTTCTTCTTTGCTCACTATTTCAGTTATGAAATGCAGGTTTTTTTAACAATCACTGAATGTCCCTAATGATCTAACTACAGCGTAGGCATTTCTAGCACTCTTTTTGGTAACATCCGCCAATGTCAAAGAAACATGAAAACCAGAGGAGAATAATGAGTTAATATATTTATTGCATAGTGTTGCACCACCACTAGCTCTTGGAGATTGCTCAGTTTATTTCACATAGTCTTCTGTGCAAAACCAGCCAGAATTTACTGTCTTTTGGGGACTGAAGCTGACAACAAGTTCTAGGAGGTGAAGTCTTGAGGAGACCCTTCTGCAACTGTGCTCCAGATGCACATCATCCGTGGAGCACACTCCTCATCCTTGCTCTAGGATCTGGTGGTTGGCAGGTCCCAGAACACTCATCTTTCAGTCATTTTTTTCATTGGACATGCACATGGAGACTACCCTGAATAAGTGCTATAATTACAAACTCCAGGTGCAGATCCATAACCTGGTGGCTTATCCGCTGAACAGTGCCAGTAGAAGACCATTGGATTTGGTCAGAGAATTCATCCAAACTCCTTGTGATGAAGTAGTGGGGCCTTAGGGGGACTGGGATGCAAGAACGGCAGTGGGTTAGAGGACAGCTGCATAGTTAAAGTTCTCATTCACCCCTCACCATCTTTAACACAGAAAAAGCTCTCTCAGAGACTTCATGTCTCATCAGGCGGCTTGCAGCTTTGGGTAGTTGCAGTTAGAGTTGAGAAGGCTGCAGTGTGCATCCTCAAGAGGAGAGGGCAGTCACAGCTTTCACTGTTTGTAACAAATTAAGGGCTACTGTTGAAGGCTAATATACTGTTAAATAGGAACTTCCTTTCAAGCACATGGTGAGAGCGCCAACCAACCCAGAGTTGGTTTCAAATTGAAAAAAACCCTTCTGAGAAGCTTATCTGACCTACATAGTTCAGAGTATGAAATTTTGCCTCAGCGATACCCAGAAGCTACGCCAGTTATTTCTGCTTAAACTACATAGAAAACTTTTCTCTTTTTTCATTTTTTTTGCTTATTACTTTTTTTTTTTTTTAATAGAGAAATGGATAATCTTCCTCTGAAGAGGCCAAATGATGGGAGAATTTATCATGTCCACTGGTTGTCTGTTCCAAAGGTTGATTTAACTTAATGATTAAAGATGTACACCTTGACTTCACTTCTAATTTTGCTGACTTAAATTTCCAGCCACTGGAACGTGCTATGCCCTTTTCTACTTGACTCATGAGCGAGTATCTGATAAGTAATTAGAACCTGCAATCTAGTAATCTGCTAAGCTCCGTTTCACTTCACTAAAGAAATCATGCTCCTGATTGTCTGTCAATGAAGGGCTTATCTTTCAACTTCAGATCAATCTACCATCATATCTCTGAGCTATTCCCAACAGCTTCATGTTGTGATTTAACCCCAGCCAGTAACTCAGCACCACACAGCCACTCACTCGCTCCTACCACACTGAGGTCGAGGAGAGAATTGGAAGGGTAAAAGTGAGAAAAGTCATAGGTTGAGATAAAGACAATTTAACAGGTAAAGCAAAAGCCATGCACACAAGCACAGCAAAACAAGGAATTCATTCACCACTTCCCATGGGCAGGCAGGTGTTCAGCCATCTCCAGGAAAGCAGGGCTCCATCACGTGTAACAGTTACTTGGGAAGACAAATACCATCACTCCAAATGTCTCCCCCTTCCTTCTTCTTCCCCCAGTTTTATATGCTGAGCATGACATCACATGGTATGGAACATGCCTTTGGTCAGTTGTGGTCAGCTGTCCCAGCTGTGTCCCCTCCCAACTTCTTGTGCACCCCCAGATTCCTTGCTGGTGGAGTGAGGTGAGAAGCAGAAAAGGGCTTCACTCTGTCTAAGTCCTGCTCAGCGACAACAGAAACATCCTTGTGTTATCAACACTGTTTCCAGCCCAAATCCCCAAAATAGCCCCATACAAGCTACTGTGAAGAAAATTAACTCTATCTCAGCCAAAACCAACAACACACTTCACTATTATTTATGTTATATTTTGAAGGGAAAAAGGGAAAGAAGACATCTACTGTTTATATCTTTGGCCATGTTTTCTATTCCACAAGCTGTCCTGAATTATTTTTTTTTAAAGCAGGAAAAAATCACAGACCTTTGGTGAAGAAAAGGTAGAAGGAGGTAGGTGGAGTAGTGCTAACTAATGACAGTCTTTGACCTAGAATAAAAGTGCCCAAGCACAATGTACTAAAGAATGAGAAGAGCTGGGAGATATCCTCTTACTGTGAGGACATTTTTTACCACTTTCTGTTTTTTTTTCTGAGAAGGGTTTATCCTGGTCTTTCTTGCTCACCTGGTGAATAGCCCCTTTACCGTCTCACCTGACTCACCTCCCAAGCATTTGAGATGGTTTCTGTGCTGTCCAGAAAAATGCCACTGTTCAGGTCCCTGATAAATCTCTCATGTGGATGTGTAAATTACAGGAATTTAACTAAATAATTTTTCCCCACAGTAATCATATCCTAATCTCATAGTATAATGTCAGAATTATTCAGCATTTATGCATGCACAAAAACCCCAAGTGATTAAATAGAGTTCACTGTTAAATTGCATCTGCATAATTGCTCTTCTCTTTCTGTCTAGTTACCTGATGCACTGTACAATTTCCAATTTTCTTGCCCAAGAATATTGTCACAGTGCTTGTGAAACTGTGGATAACATGGGATAAACTGAGGACAAACTCAGACCCCTGAAAAAAACAACTTGCTTCAGGTTTGCAAGGTTCTTCCTAGGCCTGAATTGAGGTTGCTTGAAGATGTCATGGTGCCAGGAGACTTTGAAGTCTCCAGGCAATAAGAGTCTGAGTTGCATGCTAGGATCAGGATCTTCCTCTTTCATCAGCACCTTGCTGTTTGCCAAAAAGATTTAGCTGTTTGGTTCACCAAATTCTGGCTTCAGTGGGGGAGATTCACAGGAGAACACATCCTACTACATGCTCCAAAAACATGTCAGTTGAGCCGTGAGAATGAATTTGTCACCGCCAAGGGATACCATAGCCAGTGCAGCCACATTGCTCAGAGTAAGCTTTGTCACTGGACAAGGTTTATTGAAAACATTTTGGAATAATGGAAGATATAAGGAAAACTAAGGCACTAGAACATCTTTAGGAAAATGTATTTATCAATATATCAACTTTTTGCTGATTATTTGATACCTCCACTATCTCAGGCATTTCCTGAGGCTGGATAATTAGCCTGCATGACCTATAATCATACCCTGAAGATTTCTTAGATCTTTTTTCTTTCCCTTACAAAAGATGATTCTGACACCAAACTATGCTCCTTTTTCAGGTCAAGGTGGCATGACTCCCTCCCACATCACTCTTCTGTTCGCTTGACCCTTCTTCCTGTGTAGTGGACACAGGGACATCACACACTAGCACATGGGGGAGGACCTCTTTTCCTTTCCCTTTTCCCTTTTTTAATTAAAATTTCTAGCACATCATTCAATTCACACATTCTCTGCACTTGGTTGGCTTCTACCAATACAGTCCTCTGACAACAGATTGATAAAATTTAACCTTAGTGTCATGAGAAATATTAACTGCACTTATAGTTCTGCAACTGTTCTCTTTCTTTGAACATCAGATACAGACTAAAGCTACTTTAA
Organism: Cariama cristata; assembly: GCF_000690535.1. NCBI lineage: Eukaryota > Metazoa > Chordata > Aves > Cariamiformes > Cariamidae > Cariama > Cariama cristata. The sequence goes on along the minus strand of NW_009597534.1, from coordinate 75,522 downwards.
AAACTGTTAACCCTTCCACTCCAGAGAGCATGAGAAATCTCTATTTCTACAAAAGAAAGATTCAAGCTGGATTTTAGGGGGGAAAATCTTTTTTCCCTAGCGGGGTAGGGTAGCAGTTCAACAGGTCACCCAGAGATCTTGTGAAATCTCGTTTCTTGGAGATCTTAAGGATTTGACTAAACAAAGACATGTGTGACCTGACTAAGGATTGGCAATAGTCCTGCTTCAAGTCAGAGGCTGGATGAGGGACTTCCAGACATCTTGTCCAGCTAGTATTTTTGGGACAGAGAGTTCTAAACACCCCTATAAGGATCTTAAGTAATTCAGTGTCAGAGTAGATACTTTGGCTAGATATTCAATTATTCATGTGTCCTGAATCCCTAGTTTATCACCGCACAACTCCCACTCTAGGCTTTCCCATGTTTTCTTCTGTTTCACTGTCCATCAAGATTCAGATCCAGTTCACACTGCCTCAGACCTTGGCTACAACTGAATGCCTTGGCTCATCCTACACCCTGTCAGTTCCTGTTTTAAAGCCCAACTGTTACACTGGCATTTTTACCAGCACTATCTAAAAGTGGCTAAGGGAAATGTCTCCCATCTAGATAGTGAACAGACGTAGAGCGCTCCCCTTGCAGATCTCCACAGTCTTAATTTGGCAGTCTAACCTCCCATAGTTAAGGGCAAGAGGCAGCCAAAGTCAGAGGTGATTCAGAGCTGCTAAGGAGAGTGTTTCCATGTGTCCTGACCTGACGGATCACCTTCATCTCCACTGATGACAGAGTCTATGCAACCAGCTTAGAGTTTGTGCATTTATTTCCCCCTTAAAGATATCTCTCCCCAGAACCCAAGCCTAACATGTGAATCTCTTTCACTGAGAAAAGCATCACAAAAACAAGCCCTGCCTTTGCTGTCAGAGGTAGCATTGCAAAAACAAGCCACAAGCCCATGGCAGGCATCTTACAGCAAGTTCCTTGTGTAGTCAGATTGCTTCCACAAGCCATTTGGGATGCAGGTTGGATCTGCTCTCCAGTATCAATCCCAGTCAATGTTACAAAGCATTTTGGTCTTTCAGGGCAGGCCATGCAACAGAGGCCATGGAAAGGCCTGTATCCTTTTTGAGTATCTTATAAATCCTCCTGGGGCTCTAGCTATGATCCCTTGGAATCATCACTTGCACCAGTTTTACAGCACTGCGCCCTGCGCATGTGTATTACTGTGCTATAATCTGTTAAGATTTCCTCACCTGAGGTGTGTGCTTCTGTCATAAGAGCATTTAGCAAAGGAAAAAAATGATCCCTCCACCCCACCCTGTTACCCTGATGTAGCTTTGAACCTGAATTATTAACACAGAGTGTAAGGCGGCAGCCACACCACCATTTCCAACCACAGAGACTCTAACTAGCGTGACTGTTTTCGATAATAAATAGGATAGTTTAAGGCTAATTATAGCAGGCCTTCTAATTTCCATCTGGAGTCACAAAATCAATAGAAACTGCTTGCTTCATTAAATAATTTCAGTTGCCAATAGCTGGAGCTGTTCCATCTGCAGGTGTGCTAAAACCCTGTTGATTTAGTGGTTATCTTGCTCCAAAGCCTTTTTGCAAGGAATGCAGCCATATAGCTGCCATCTCCTGCACCAGAGAAAGAGAAGACATGAGGAGGGAGAAGCATCTTGGGTTGCTTTGGTAGAAACATGGTATATGCTTGGGCTGGACATTCAGTTCAGGCTGCTGAGACAGATGCAAAGGAAAGGGACAGCTGATCACATTTTCTTAAATTACTTGAAAATGAGAATGCACTGTTGGGTTGTCAATGCATGTTGAGGTCTGTGCTACTGTATTCCTAGCAGTACCTAAACTGCATTGTCTTCCAAAACTCCAGTGACTGATGTGTGGTCAGATTCCTCCTCCCTCTACCACCACACCTACAATATTGCATGGAGAGATGGAGACACTAGCAGTCTTGGTTTAAATGGGAGAAAATTTTGGTTCATTTGGCCAAATTCATCACATGGGTAAAAGCAGCATTTGAAAATGGAACTACAAAGGTTGTTCTGGTACTCCCAGCCAAAAGAAGATATTCCAAGGGTGACTAAACGAAGCAAAATCTATTTGGAAAACATTGGGGTTTTTTCAGATATCGTTTGTCTACTGGAAACAAGAAAGATGAACTAGTAGTTTGACTGAAAAACCTTCAATTACTCTTCTCTACACTAATCTTTCTCAGCATTTCTTGCCTGCTCCTACTGACTTGAGGTGCTCTAAATCCTTTTAACCTTCCCCTAAAACCCAATTGGATTTATGTGCTTTTGCAGATGTTGCCTTTCCAGGCTAAGGAGGAGACAGTCTAATAAGAATAGTGAAGCTAAATAGATACCCTACAGACAGTTGGAACGTGCTGTGGCCTGAACGTGGGGAACAAGCTTCAGGCCATTTGACAGGCAATGCATGGATAAGTTTGAACTGATTTTGCACCTCTGGTCCTCCTAACCCCTAGGAACCAGGAGTTCTGGAGGCAAGCAAGGGGAATGGCCTTAAGTGAAAGTGGTGGAATGACTCCAGTGAGATGAAATATATTTCTAACATTAAAGTAAAAAAAAGATCTCTCAGACTGTGCGATATTCTCCTGATGGCTAAAGACTCTAGTGGTTTGTGTAGTGCTGATTTTCTGCTCTTGTGAAATCACACTTCTTCATGAAAGCAACTTTTTATGGAGCTTCTTCAAGAGTCTCCCTTTGGTAGTGAACAGACTGATGTCTCCCCAGACTGATCCAAACTGCAATTTGTTCTCTGTCTGAGCTTCGTGCAAGTCCTTAGGGTTTCTCAAGATATTTACACTGAACTATAACAAAAATCCATTAAGTGATGAGTGTAATAAGCTGAACTGTCTTACAAATAGACAGCAGAATCTATCAGCTTTCCATCGTCCATCTAAATGTTTATGTTTTTTTAACAGGACCAGCTGGCTAGAGGCTGCCTTCCTATGTACTTGTCTAAAAATCTTAGGTTGATGCCTTCAGGTCTGTACCAAGGCAGACCGATCATTTGCTATGCACAGAAGTTTTTCTTTCCAGGAACAAAATCTGGCAAAGCACTCTGTGTAAAAAATATGAACACTTTAATCAAATTTTGACTAACGCAGCTTCAACAAAGGAGGATACCTGACATTTTCAGGGAGTAGTTGTGATGTAAAGGTGTAACCAAGGAAAGTCAAGGAGTATCATGTTGGAACAAAACAGACAAGTGTCACCTTAGCATTGACAGCTTGTAACAGCTAGTAAATATTCCCTAGTTTGCATTTTTAAAATGAGTATTACAGTTGCTTCATTCACAATGTGCCTTAGGCAGCCTACTAGTGAAGGATATTAAAACATCTTTTGAAATAAATTTCCCCCAAAATTACTTACCTTTGATGGGACCTTGAATAAAAAGTGAATTGGAAACAAGGAGAATTATACATCTAAATTCAGCCTCTGTTTGAGTTTTTCCAAGTGTATGAAATTGGAAGAGGAGAGTTCATTCTTCCCCACGGGGAAGGGAACTTGCCAGCAGTACTAGCAGCTGATGTGCTTGGAAGAGTGGTTCACGGTTGACCAATATGCTTGCTTTTTTATTGTGCTCTCTAGCCATCTACCAGCATCTGTCATCTTTTCTGTCATGGACCTGGTTTGAAAGGTTTTTGTGGTAGAGGCTTTTGGTTCATTCTGCATGCATTCAACAGAGATTACAATATTCCCTGCTGTAGCTATGGTGTGTGACCAATAATCCTGTGTTTATCCATGTGATTAGAAGACTTTATTATCAGGAAAAGTCATTTCCAAGATCTATAGTGTAAAGATGGGGAGATACTGTAAGCCTTGCAATCTCTTAGGTCTTCAGGGATTTTATGGAAAACAAAGCTTTGTATATCAGAGAGTGTAACCAAAGCAGTTATAGGTGCCTGTGGAGGTGATTAGTACAAGGATGTTACTTACAGCATGAGCAGCCGTGGGAAATGCAAAAATCAGTAGGAACTTGAGCTCAGAATAAGAGAGTGGTGCAAGATGCCACAAAGTAGAAGACAAGAAAAGGAAATCCATTCCTGGTAGTAAAAAGATGAAAGAAAAAAAAAAAAGGAGGTAGTAAGATCACAAAGGCATTTTTACAGCAGATGAAGGACATATATTTAAAGCTAGTGAGTGCAATTGGAAATGAAGCTATAAATGTCCATCATGTGGAGTGCCGCACTTAAGGAGAGAGCAGGCTGTGTAGGATTGGGGATTGACAATCATATCTATCTGAAACATGGAGAAAGTCCAGGTATGCCTTAGACCTTAAGGGACAGAATCAGGTACACAGCATGTTTGGGAGCATCTTGGGCATCATATTGCCTTGCTTTTTTTTACATGTATGAGTGACTGTAGCTCTCATGTACTCCGAGGTCTCGGTACAGGTGCTTTGTTATTCCAGATCATTTTAATTATGGCATGGTGAAGTTGTATCTGTTCTCCAACCACTTTGATCCATTGAAACAAGGGATTGTTCTATCCTCTCACCATGAATAAGAGGATATAGGAGACCGGGGATTTAGTTCTGCAACATAAGGAGCAAGAGTCTGAAGACAAATACAAGGACGCTAATTGGTGATTGTTGTTACCCAGTATGACTGGGGAAAGATAAGGTTTGACTTATGTACATCTGGATGTAGTACTGCTGCCTTGTTTAATAGACTAGGTCAAATACCGTCCCCTTATGTCCTCTGTAGGGATTAAGGGCAGAAGACACTTTTACAGTGGACGTCAGTTTTGCGGGATCTCAGGGCTGTTGAGGATGGGATGGGTTCTCAGAAACTCTGTGAAGGTCCAGGCCTACACAAGCTATAGGGTTGTTGCCCTGAACATTTCCTCAGGGGAAAGAGGAAATATGGAGAAGCAGGACTCCAGCAAAAAAGTTCTCTCCCCCTTGAAATGACCTCTGGTTAGATGCCATCTTTTGCTATTGTCTGTGAAATTAATATATATGGTTGTAAGTGGAAAATGAAAACTCCTCGAGTCAAAGAAATATACATACACTCCGTTAAGCCTGTGGAGAGCATCAAGACACAATAAATTGAGCAAGGCCACTTTACCTCTTCACTCACCTTTCTACCCTCTGGGTTGACCAGCTGGGATAAGCGCCTGAAATCACATCCCCAAGCTCTTCCTCCAGGAGTATGTGATAGAAACCCAGGGAGCAACCAGTTCTTCTACGCAGTCCTCTGGTTGTTCACCCCAAGCTTTCCACCCATCCAAGCCATGTGCTTCCAGCCTTGCCAGTCTTACTGGTGGGTCTGGACCAGAACAGCTTCTCAGGTTGTCCAAGCAGAGCTCAAAAACTGACCCTGCGCAGCGAACGAGGAACGAGCATACTCAGGCTTGCAAGGCACTTGCACAGATGGTGTAATTAGGGAGAGCAGCTATGCTGCAGCGTTCAGTATGGTCACCCTCAGTTCCATATGTGTCCTGTCATCTGAAGTGGGCTGGCGGCAGGCCAGACGTCCTCTGTGTTTGTGTTTCCCTGGCACATACTGCAGAAATAAGATTAAACAGCTCTCTGCTGGGGCTGCTGGATCCTAAGGGCTGGATCACCTGCGAGACTGGTGATGAGATGAGGAGCCTTATCTCATGAGGAGCAAGCAGCCTGAATACGTATCCACTCCGGGCTTGATTTACCATGTTTATTACTTCGTGGGCACTGAGGATCAGTGTAGATGAAGGTGACATCCCCCTGTTTTTTGATAGGGGAGAGGTAAACTCCCTTGTACCAGTGAAGTAGTCAAGGAATGACAATACAGTACAAAAATGGCATGACGATCAGTTAACGGATACGGATGTACAGCTGTGGACAAAGATGAGGATGTCAGAAACCTCTCCTGCTTCTCTTACTTTGGCCCAAATGAGAATGAATGGGTGGACACAACTTACAGACACAGGGGCTGTGCCAGTTGTTGAACGCTCCTACCTTTCTCCGCCGGAAGACAGAGAAAAGCTCAGGCATATTTGCCCAGCTGTTTTAAAGAATGAGCTGGTAATTTGCAAACAAATACACAAACCCAATCTGGCAGATGAAGCAGCAGAAGTGTAGACAAGGGATAAAACTGTATGAGGTGGATTGAAACATATCAAACGGACTTTCCTGCGGTAAAGTGACACTTTAGAGGTCAAACTTTGATTCAAACCTGTTTAGAACCCATGCTTCAATGCCACAGGGACAATTACTGTGAAGACCAACAGAATAACTGGGCACATAGAGGCATCAAAAGTATCATAGCACGATTTTCCACTAAATTCTCCCTTAAGCTGGCTGGTTTGTTCATTTGTCTATGATATATTTTGGGAGTGATAAAGGCGTTATTTGAGGATTCCAGGAACTTCTGTGCTGAAAGGTGAAGTTTTCCATTGTGAATAGGGGAAGGACAGTGGTGTTTGCTCAAACGCATGTGTAAGGGCAAGCAGGATGATTCAGGGAACTTGTGATCTTATGAGGAAATATTACCCAGACATGACCTTTTAGTTAACACCTCAGATCAATAAAAGTGACTTTGTCCCTAGAAGATTTTGGAGGCACAGTAATGCGTAGATCTCCTGGACCTTTCATGGCAGTAACTAATTCAGAAATAAGACCTAATGGGTGAAAGAGGAAAAAGACTGTCACTATCCTCAGAACAAATCACAGTGAATTATTTTACAGCAAATGCCACCAAGGTTCTCAGATCTCATATCATTCACATCAGGAAAGCAAGTGAGCTGCTTGATGGCCACTTCAGCCCAGAACATAACTGTCTGGGACTTGTGATGCATCAGAGTTGGGCCAGACCTGCACTGCAAGGAGGTGTTCTCCAGCACGAAGGACTCAAAATGAAGTCCTGCTGGATGTGAAGGACATTGACCAACACTCTGGGTAGCTGGTGCAGTCATGCCATTTTACCCCTGCTAAAGATCTGTTCCACAGAGACATTATCTTAAGCCATTTGTGCAAGAAATTATTTCTGGATTCAGGCCAGGAGACAACCAGCTAATACGATTTTTTACATAAGGCTGGATAAAAAAATGCCATGTACTTAATTTAACAAAAAATTCAGTTTATAAAGTCATCCAAAACCAGCAATATAGTTTTTCCCAATATATTTTTTTTTCCTGAAACACTGTTACCATAAGGTGAAGATCCCATCCTATCCCAGAGACCAGGACATTTCTTTGTGGAAAGAAAACTTACTCTGTAAACTGCAGGGTTGCATGGAAGTATCTAAACATAAAATATTATTATGTGAAAATACTGTGAGAAAATTCTCCGGGTTTGGTGTAGTTACTTAGAAGGTGTCTCTGGGGATGTCAGAACCAGTGTGGAGCATGAAAGGAAGAACATGAGGTGCAGGAAAGGAGTATTTAAGGAGAACAACCCACATCTGGGTAGACATGGCTTAGATCCTGGCTGCTTTGGGGGCTCCTTGATGAATCTCTGTCCCGGAAAAAAGTCCTTTTCACTTTGATGCATAATTATCTCCTGTTACCACTACCTCTGAATCTTACATTACCAAGACTGATTTAACTTCAAAATTTCATTTGTCTAAATAACCCTGAGGCATTTCCAAGGTTGAAAACTAATTCTAGAGGTTAAGGGAGGCACAGATGTATCTGCACATGCTGAAGTTCAAGGTGACCCCTCCTCACTGAGATCTAGTACTAAATGTCTCCTGAGTCACAGGCTGCATAGTTTTGACCTAAAACAAATTTTGATTATTGTTTTTATATAAATCAAACTAGGTTATCCTATAGAAAAGCAGCACTGAAATGAAAAATTGAAATGAATGCAGTATAAATCACCAAGAATAAACAGATCTATATTTTAAGGGACCAGAATCCACTTTCATGCTGGCATCATCCTTCCTTCACTGGGTCAAATCACAAGTTTGGATCAGCTTTCTAACAGGATCGAAAAACCTGACTAAGACTCATGGCCCCAGGCTGATGTTCCTGGGGAAATGAAATACATGTGCCTCTTCAGTTATCTTCTTGTGAAGCTAAATGAACTAAAGATGTGTGGAATCAATCCTTGGGTTCTCAGTTTAGTTTTTGTGTCTTTTCCTGTATTACCCGTTAGTAAAACTTTATTTTAGTGTCCTAAAGCTCACATCTTGGTGGGAGAAAAGCTGATACCTTGACCCTGAGTGTATTTTTAATTGTAATTGGTTGTTTGTATATGAATGTACAAGCCTGGAGCAGAGATGCAGATACTCCTCTTTTTCAAGGACTGTAATCCAATATTAATGATGCCTTTCCACAGAATGATTCTGCTTTATGAAACTACAAGTTCCCAATGCAAAGAAATGTTTCCCATTGCTCATAGGTTCTCTTTCTGCAGAACCTTGTCTAACCTAGTAATCACAGAGAAAAAGATCAAATCACAGGTCTTTAAAAATCAAAAAATACTTTCCAAGAAAAAGATCTTAGAAGTCAGTACAATCACCAGCTGACACCTGTTACACACCATTATTCAGAACTGAGAAGTCAATGGTACAGACTTTATCCTACAACACCTTTTCACTTTATGCCTAGAGGATAGGAACTGATAGGAACTGTTTTCTCCATCTCAAAGTAGGGAGGAAAAGAAGACACCCAGCCACAGAGAGGTAATGATCTGAACCAGGAAATGGCCCCAGGTCTCCCCTTACTCCTGGCCATGTGTGCTGGTCACTGCTCCAGACTTCATCTCTGCACTAGTGGACATGATCTTGGTGATAGATCTGGTGAAAATCTTTCAAACACGTATCAGTTTTTGCTCTGACAATATTCATGGAAGCATTTTTATGTTTCTGCACAAATCATCTTGGGAGAAAGTCAAGATTTTACCTTAGCAGTGTTTTCTAGAGTTTTATTCCCCAATTGTCTTAATATTCAGAAGAGATGAGGAAAATTACTGACAAACAAATGCATCTCTCCAAAATCTTAGTGCATTGTGTTAAGACTGGTGCAGGTATTGAAAACATTTATAGTTTTCCTTCAAGTTAGGATCACACGATCCCCTATAACTCTTACTTTGACTGCTTTACAGATGCTGCCCTCTTCAAAATTCAGCCTTGAGAGGGCAAGTTTTGTTTCCTGAGATACTTAATGATTGCTGATCCCAGATAGCTATGCTTCTATCTGCTCTAAAGCTTGATTTAACAGCCATCAGCAGGATTTGCAATTTAACGCATCACCAAGGCGTTGTTTAATTGACAGTAACTTTCTGAACTCAGTACTGGAATATTGAAGAACTATATGGGAGAACAATTTGTGGACAACAAGAAAGTGCTGTAGCCTTTCTTTATTCAGTTGTCTTGTCACTTCAAGCTATCATTCAAAGTAGCCCGTCATCTCTCTTCTCCTCCATTGACTTCGTTTTGTTCACCTTGGAAAGGTTAATTAGCATATTGTCAACTACTGGCTGTGCCTGAGTCTTGAACAGGAGAGCTAAAATCAATTTCCAGCAACATAAACCAGGAAGGGATAGGGAAGCTGGCAAGAGAATGAGTGGCAGGAAATACTTAAGCCCCTCAAAATAATTATACGGAGAGCTTGGGCTCGCCTCTTGCAAGTTTATGTCAGTCTTTGATCAAGAGTCTGGACTGAATTACTCTATTTAAAAGAGAGATCAAGTGAGGCACAAAGTAGATCTTCTCATGGCCAACCACCAGCAGAAACAGGAACCCATGCAAGTGGTCACCAGTAGCTCCATTGGCACTGCTGTCTTCACTAGCTCGTGTGGTTGGTTCAAGCTGTAGGTAGGTCCTTCTTGAGCTCAGATAACAGGCCTGAACTGCAAAGCCCACAAAGTGAAGGGATTCCTGCTACAGAGAGCTGAGCATCCCAGAGGTCCACCATGAAAGGCAGGATACCCAGAAGAGTCAAATGATTTCCCCTAAATAAGGATTAGATTTATTTTTTTTTTTTTCCCTGAGGGAGTTTTAGAGTTGGCACAGCATTACAAGGCACTAGGTTGTTGGTTTAATCTTGGCAAATTCTCTGAGCCCAGAGAATTGGCCAGTTTGGGGAAAATTTTTTCTAACAATCCACAGACAGATTTTTTTTAGGAAGTACAAGAAAATGGTCACTACAAGAAAAAAGGATGTTATGTTTCATGGAGTGCCATGTGTATCAATGAAGATTCACATTTCTTTAGGTGTTTTGCTTCTGTTTTTTCCTTCATTCTACAAGTCCTTTGGGAAAGTCACTTTAAGAAAAGATTAGTTTTGAGCAGATTACAAATACTGTTTAATACCTGGCTCACCACATCCAGGAAACCTGCCTGTGCTATTGTCAGTAAATTCAAAATGGGTATTAAGTCCAATTTTTGAGATTTTGTCCTACTGGAAGTATTATTCTTTAGCATAAGTGCTCTCAAAATAGATTATTTTTTATGAGAATTAATTACTTGTTCCCCATATTACTCACCGTGGGCCCATTTTCCTCAAAGGAAAACACAAAAAACTCTTTCAAAAGGTTTCTAAACAGTGCTTATGGATAAATGGCCTTTCTGTTGCTCAGTTTCTTGCTGGGATCAGTTATAGAGCAGAGTAACAGAACTGTTTCAGCTTCAGAAAGCCAAAGTTCCTTGCTGTAGTCCCTCCCAGGTAAGGCTCCAAAGCAAAGAGGGGACTTTGAACTGCTCTTCACTTTCTGGATCTGGGGACAAGGTGAAAGGTATCAACCTGCAGGCAGGATTGTCTCCTCACTCAGACCTTTCTTGGTCTGAAAGCTGCAGGTGCCCTTCACTTTCCAGATGGTTTGGCTACAGCACCACAGTTAGTGCAAGAAAACTACATGGGCCCATTTACATCAGCCTTTCCCTAGGTGAAACTTTTCCCGTGCCTTATTTAGAGTCTTCTGTGCCCTATTTAGATACTTCCACAATAGCTTGCAAAGGTAGAAAGAAAGAGACAGAGACATTCAGCTCATGCAAGATGCATGGTTGCATTTGCTAACAGGAACGGTGATTGCCCCACTTATTTCCTCTGGAGAGGTGCAAAGTGCCACATACTCATTTAATCTTATTTTTAACTTTGACTGGGTGCCTACATTGCATTGCTTTCAATGGGAAATGAACAAGTGTTTAAGCATTCTTTCTGAATAAGAAAGAGTCAAGCCCCAAATCTGGGGACTTAGCTTAATTTGAAATACTTGTAAGAACTGACAAATAAAGGATGGGATTTATCATTTTCTCTTTTGATTGCTCTACTTGTGCCTCTGATGTGACTCACTGGGTATGATATATGGGATAGGTCCTCATCTCATTTAAGATCTCATATGTGGACAATCTGCAAAGACTGTTCTTAGATGCTGCTGTTTCTGCTTTCATTTGTTGGAGTACTTGCGAAGTCTCTATAATTTAGGCAGAATATCTGGTATAGACCCAGACTTAGTGAAGATTAAGCTCATTCAGTCTCCACCACTCCAGCTTCTATGGGGACGAGACCCACTGGGTGTATTCACAGCTCTGCCCTGAATATAGACACACTGTGTGTCTTGGATGCTCCCATACACCTTTAGTCTGCCTTCTTCCTTTTAGGTTACAGACTCCCTTGGGCAGATGCCACCTCTAGTTTTGTAAGTCCTGAGACTTTTCAGGGTGGGATCCCCATGTAGACACTTAACATCAGGTGTTACTTCTGTGCTACAACACAGGTTTCTTCATCTGAAGCAGCTGATTGGGTTCCCAGTATGGGCAAAGAAGATGCAGTCAACAGACTTAGAGCAATTCACTGTGTGCTTCCTCTGGCCAATTCAAGAGTAGCCATCTGTTTCAGGACAAGATGAATCATGCCCCCAAATCCATCCTCTCCACCGGTTGACTCTGTTGGTTACGAGGAGTGAATTGCTAAGTGCATGTAACCTCTGTGTGTGATGTTAAACTGAATAAATTCCCACCCTTAAAGTCTTGCTCCTCAGCCTAGTGTTAGAGGTATGGAGCATGTCTCCCAGCTCTGGCCATAGAGAGGGGCTGCACACAACAGGGTCTATGTACAACTTAACTAACTTGCATTTCTCAAAGAACTTGCTGAAATGAGTAGTTAGATGGGTCTGGTGCTGCCTACACAATTGTTGCTGGAGAAACGACCAGGTGAAGTACTGATGTACATTAGGTCTTTATCTGCTCTGAAAAGAAAAAACTAGACATCTCTCTGTTTGCTTGAGTAAAAGAGACTGTAAATCAGCTGAAGAGTGCAACTTTGGAGACTTAAATTGGCAGATCAAGTAGGACTCACCATGCAGTTACTTGCAGAGGAATCTTCAGCTGAAAAGAGGTTATCTTCCCCATGTTCGTGGCCCAGAAAGGACTTGTGGACAAATTAAGCTCATCTTGTCCCTGCAGGAATCCTGTTGGCTGCAGATGGGTTGACCAGGACTAAACCTGGTGCAGGATTTGAACTGCTGGGTTCCACCAGAGCCCTGGGAGGTTTCCCTTCCTGCCCACTGTGCCTTCATGTACTAACAGTTTCACCCTCTGAACTCAATGTTGGGAAGGAACAGGGATCAGGTCCTTCAGCTAGTTCAGAGCTGAACTGGAAATTGAAAGCATACCCTTTGCCTTCTTGAGCCCAATGACGTGTAAAGGAAAAAACCTCTTCTTCTGACCTCTGCTCATGACATGTCAGAAGCCCTTGACTTCCTTCCCTGTTTCATTTATGTGAAAGATGTGGATGTCACCTTTTAAGAAAACCTGCCTACATATCTGTGAAAAGCAAGACAAAAAGGACTTTTCAGACTCCTTCAGGAATTGTGGTGGTTTTTGTAGTTCCTGCTTTTGCAATTTGAGCATGATGGGACCAGTTCAAGAAGGAAGATTATTATTGCTTTTTCTATAGATATCAATCAGCTTTGGGTTACCTAGATGAAGATAGGAGAGAGGCAATTCCTTGTCACTGAGGAGGACCATGGGCATCCCAGGAGATCTAGGAAAGGACTCTGGATTATTCATGGCCTCATTTTTCATACATAACCCTGCTGGAAAAATTGACCCTTGGGGTTGGGAGCCAGTAGGCAGAAAATATTAAGGATGAGCCTGATGGTAACAAACTCATTGCATTCTTCAACCAGCAGCTAGACAGTCCCACCAAACAGCGCTCAGGGACTAGTTACAGTGATTTGAGACCCCTGTTGTTGTGTTGACTGAATGCTGAAGCTGGTGAGACAGCTGGTGGGGGTACGCCTCATTTTAGTGAACTGTGTAAGCAGAGGGAGCCGAATGTCCCCAGAAACTGAAGGATATCTAGTTATTTTTTTAGCAGATTCAAGCAATATCCCCTAATCAGGGGACATGGAAAGCTGTGAGACAGCAGGGCTAGTCCAGATTGGCCATAGCATGGGGACCCCACAAACCGGCCTCTGACAACTGTGGCCCATCTCATGTTTCATACTCAGAGCAGCACAGCAGCTGGATGAAGCAGGACTATCAGTCCTCTATGACAGTAATTTATGCCTTGACATACGGGGAAATCTGTGCAATTTATGATTCATCTACTGCAGATGTGACCTGCTCAAGTGGGACCCCACTTTCTGGAAATTGAATTGTCTGAATGACTTTGTAGATTATGAACTTGCTTTCTCAAAACACTATGTTCAGTGCCTAAATTATAAAGTTTCCTTTTGCTTTCTTTTTGCTTTATTTAAGTTATGTTAAAATATACATTTTGCATGGAGCAGAAAAAGCAAATAAACTAAGCAGTTGTATCAAAGAATATACCATGGGTGCAACAACTGCTTCAGTGCTGTAACACTGACTTCTCTCCTCTGAATGGTGTTATGGCCTCAAAGTCTCCAAATGATTCAAGTTCCATGGTATCACTAAGTGGTAAATACTAAAAGTATAGTAATTGGTTAATCTATAGGTATTTAATACCTACAATATAACAGCATCTGATACCTATAGTATAGCAGCTCAAGGATTTCACAATATTCTTTATTCAAAATTCAGAACATAAAGATATTCTTACCATAAAGATGTGACCACAAACTTGCTCTCAGGTGGGTGTAAAGTAAAGAAACCACCAAACAATACTGGCAAAATGTGTCAGCATTCGCTGGTGGTTTTTATAGCCACCTCATCAGAAGATCTCTCTACCTTCAAGCCCTCTCTTTCACATGTTAATCTCAGATTCCAGCTAATAGTGCAAACCATATCCCTTCTTGGTATATCCAAAAAAAATCCTCCCACTCTTTCACTTTCACCACTTCTTTCCCTTTCACCACTTGGTACAATCAAGCAAACACACTCCGATCTGAGAGATCTTGTCAAGAGCAGCAGATGGAGGGTTACTGAACGTGCTATGTTTGTAATCTTTTTTTCCCCCCTTCGGTGTTACCTCCCCCCCTTCTAACATTTGACGGAAACCAGAGTGAAAAAGAGGACAGAAAAACATGATGATGTTGAGGTCATTTTGGTGCTCTGAGGATACGAAATTTTATGGTGCTGGAAAGATAGCACAAAGGTCACCCTCCCTTCCTCTCTTCCACCTCCACTTCTGTACCAAGAAATGCATTATAAATCTCTCCCTCATGCATAAATTAAGAACTGTTGTTTACCAGTAACCTCCTTTCCTCAGAGAGTTACCAACTGGATATTCACAAACTATTAGGAGGTTTAATCTTATTTTCCAAAGGTGTATGAATAAATTACCACAATCTGAGATGGAGCAGGCAGTAGACAGGTACCTGTGAGCAGGAGGTGAATGCTAGATGCACCCTGTCGTGCTCTACTCTGATGTTAGTGCCCCAGGCTCCCATAGCTCATCTCTCAGGCTGCAATTCAGACAAATGCCGGGGTTTGTTAATGTTATTATTATTTTATTTCCCGATAATGTTTTGTAAATCACAGTAGCAACATGATAACAGCAAGCTCAGTCCATTCAACAATATGTAAATATTTTCCCACGGGAAATGAGATAGAAAATTCATGTTCACAGATTTGAAAAGGTCACTTAGGCATCAGTGTGTAAACACCAGCAATCTGCATCCCAGCTGCCTTCAGCAATAATTCCTGTTTATGTGCTCATCAGGCATGGAGACCATGGTAAGTGAGGTGTGCAAATGTGGATGACAAAGACATGGAGTGCAGACTGGGATGGAGAGCATGAGATATCAAGACACCAAACAGCAGAGGTGAGAAAGAGCTGAGCAGCAATAAGAGTGGTTCTTCAGACACAGAGTTTGGTGGTCTAAAGTTATGCTAAAGGTACTTCCCAAAATACTCATCTACATATGTCACAGTTGTTTTGCTCCAGGGCATTTTCCATCCTTTATCTAAATATTTTCTGCCTGCTTTCTTACCACATCAGATATGCAATCTGCACTGGGGGAATAGGTGCAGAAAAGGAACCACAAACCTTCAAGAAATTCTGCTCATACAGTCCCAGTGAGCAGCTGCCTTGATTAATCAAGACAACACAGTTTCAGCCAGGTTCAAGGTACTTTTCCCCATTTCAAGGGATGGTTCCACTACCTCTGTAGCTCTCCCTTTACACCACCCAGCTTCCAGAGGAGAAGGTTACCATAGGAAATGCTTTGTGGGATGACCTTCATGCCATGGTCCAGATTCATGACAACAGTGTTAATGTTTTTCCTCTCTCCTCTGTCTCTCAGCACACACATGATATGAGGGCTTTCTCCTGCCACTTGCATGCCAAGGGCCCTTGCAAGCAATAGTCAACGAGGTCTCGCATCAAGGTGAGTACAACAGAGGTGGTTTATACCAGTCGTACTTATTTGCCCTCAGTGCCTGGCTTTGTTCTTCTCCACTCCCCAGCTCAAGAGTTTCCTGATTTACCTCTGATCTCCATTTGGGCTTTGATTACCCACACCCTTCTGACCCTGTCTTTCCCTTGAAGACACTTGAAATATAGCTCTTCTTTCTCTTTCTACAGCCAGTACTGAAGTAACTCTGGATGCGTTGTCATCTTGCTCTCTAGAACTCACTATCACAAGTACTTACGTCTGTTTATCACATAGAAGGTTGCTTGCTACATGTATGCTGAAGAAGGATATATCTTTCTTGTAATGTTTATTTAGGGCTCAGCTTGAGTCCCTCAAGCCAAAACACCTCACCAGTTCAAAGAGTCTACGCACTAACTGGAGTTAAGAGCAAGACTGACTCACTGGGAAGGCAAATGCAGGCGGAATAGACGGCTCAAACTTATTTTCTGCCTCTGAGGCTATGCAAAACCAACTTATTTAAAATGTGTTCAAGAATGATCAAAGCCAAAATTGGACCTGAAATTGAGGAGAAGCAGTGGGGGATAGCAAGGGAAGTAAGGTGCAGCTGACATTAAGACCTCATCTCTGTGAGTCATTGTCACCGTTTAAGGCTGGGTTGTCAATTGAAGTGGATGACAGATGCTGTCTATTAACCCCTTCCTTCCCCAGAGAGGAAAGGAAAGGAGAAAAGGGAGATAGACTTTTGGGTTGGAAATTTAAAACCACTTTAATAAAAAAAAAAACAAGGAAAAAAGAGTATAATATTATTAATACCAATAGTACTAAAAATGAAAATAAAAATACACAAAACCAATATTGAGCTTCCCAGTGATGATCGCTGGATAGCATGGCAAGGTTGCTCGCACCACTGATGTGCGGAGCCAGGATGTCCTGGGCTGGACTCAGCAGCAGATGGGAACAGGATTCAGGAATATGTGGATTGGAATCGGAGGCAGGAGAATGAGCAGAGTTCTACAGTGATGCAGGCCATGAAAGAAGAAGGGCTGACCTCTGTAATCCCTTAGCTTTATAACAAGCATGACATGTATGGGATGGAATACTTCACTGGTCAGGTTTTGGTCACCTGTCCCATCTGCTCCTTCCTGCAGGTGTGACCCTTTTATATCTTTTCAATTGTGGACCATAAAAAAACCAAGAGTGACCTTGGTTCCCACAGGCATAAGCATAAACATGGACCTTTCTGCATACCAATCCCACTGTTACTTTAGTAACAACTGTAAACACGAAGCGTTATCAATTCTGAAAGTAGACACTGTCTGAAAAGCATGTACTCAGCTTCAGAAAGTGCAGTTACTTAGAGGAAACTTAGCTGAAGGGAAATCTACTGAAAGGAGAAATAGTCCTGTTTTAGTCACAGTCGGGACATTCACAAAAAAATCTGCAGAGAAATGATGGTACTTCTTCATTTGGAGTTTCAGAAGTGTAGCAATGTAACATATCAGGGTAATGCATGCAATGGTCTCAGGACCTTAAGAACTCAGTAAGTGGGTGGATGGTCCTGAGACATGGTTTCAGCTATCCTTTTTTTGGTTATGTAGATATAATTGTTAAAGATGAATAATCTTGGTTGGTGTTTCCTGTGGAGCAGGAGGTTTTGCACTCTACATTCTGTACCTGATTTATTTTAAAAATTCTTCTCTGTTTTGCCAGGGTTTCTTTTGGCTGACACATTTTATTTTCTTCATTGACTGTGATTTACTTTTTCTACTCAGGCAATAACTCATACATTTCTTTATGTTATACATCCTTTGTCTTTAAGACTATTTATTTGCGACTCTGGAGTGTGACCTATTGCAATAATTTCTTCTAAAGCAGATTAAAAAGATTAAGAGGATTGATATGACAAAATCGGTGCTTCAGAGAGGAAAACGTTTAGCCTTCTTTAGCTAGATACAGAATGTTGACTTGCAGGAGGTAAAAGATAGAACGGCTTCGTGTGTGCATGTGGTTGGTGGTTAGATCCTCTCCTCTGTGCTTCTGCTCACTGGGGAACTGGCAATACCTCCTCATGGACTAGCAAGCATCAGTGCAAAAAGAGGTACAAACCACTGAGTGGTGGTCCTGGGACCACAGGAACCTAGAAGATGAGTAGAACATGCTGATACACAGACTCAAAGATGTCTGTAAAATTAAATTTAAGGTTTTCTTATAAGCAGGTACTGAACTTGAAGTAGCTAAAAGATTGCGCTTAGACAGTGTGAGAATGTCACAGCATTTTGGTGGATACAAATCTCTGTCCTTCCATCGAGCCTTCTGGCAAAGCATAGTGCAAAGGATAGCAAACCCCGCATCACTCCTGTGAAGCAAGTTATTATTGTAACAGTTTCTGGGCTGCGAAATGGGAACTCAGACTCGTTCAAAGTGCCTAACTTCAAGATCAGACCAGTAATCAGTATGAGTTGCATGAAACCTGATTCCCTCTTCCTAATGTCCTGAAAAAGAGCTTTTACCTCCTTACACGTGTTTTAAAATAATGTCAATATTGAACTGACATGCAGGATTTCTTGCTAGGTTTTTCTGTCAGGCTTTTTTTTTCTCTCTGTCTCGTTTTCTCTCTTGACAAAGGCTCATTGGTTTTATTAAAAAAATTACAATGGAATAGGTAGAATTTATTTATAAGGGTCAATGTTTTACTGATGTAAGAGGGGAAAAAAAGAAAAAAAGCTTTTATGACTTTTAACACTTCTACCTTTTGGGGAGGAAGTATAGAAAATTACAAGTCACCTGCATGGGAGTCAAGACTGTATCTTTTATCATACAGATAAAGAAGCACCACACCTTAGTCCCTAATATTTTCCCGTCATACATGGTCAGTTGTGCCAGCCATCAGGCTTTGATAGGAAGTTTTTTTCTTGAGAACCTCTTTGCACTGAATATAATCCAAGTTCCTCTAGCACTGCTGTATTGGTGTGACAGCAGATATCCACGATTGCATCTATGGAGAATTGTCTTCCTACTCATTATCCTTCTTAACTGTAAGACTTTGCATTCATGCATGAGCATGTAGAGTGTCTCCAGTGTTCCCATGATCCTTGACCACTTCAGTATTTTGGGAATGTAATGCTGGTAAGAAAACTGATACATAAACATGTACTGTTCTTCTATCCTGCCAAGGCTGGGCAGAGATATGAGACAGGGCAGGACAATCTCTGCTCAGTCTGGCCCATGGTCTGCCCAGATCGGGTAGATCAGCACTTCTAAGTCGAGATGTCTGCCAGAATCTTTGTAAAATGATTGATCAAATCCTATTTAAATCAAAAAAGTGTAGGAGACACTCAACTCATCTCGCAGGCTTTCCCTTTAATAGTATTGCAGCAGCTGCTGGGAAAATCAGAAATGGCTTTCACGCAATGAATCAAATACAGAGGGAGGAGGCTTATTGTTTTTAGAGCTTCAAACCAGATTTGAGACTCCATGAAGGATGGGTAATGACTGCATTTTCTGACTTCTTGATGAAAACCTAATTTCACAGATACTTATCCATCAGACATATCTCATAGCTCAGTGTTCAGCTTTATATCTGCATCTATGCTTCTGTACTTCTGTGTTCTTACAAAATGACTCTTAAAAAGCCCGAACCCGTGCCCTAGTTTTTCAGCTACTAAAGGAAAGGACTTTATCATACTGACTGAAGTCAGTATCCAGCTTTTATTCTAGTTTATTAAGAACTGGTTACAGGAAGATAATCATCAAACTGCAAATACCTTCCTTATGGTTATCAAAAGTCCCTGCAGAACACGTTCCCTGTGTTCTCACTCCCCTCCCAGAGATAGCTTTGTCCAAAGGAAGCATACAACTGAATAAATGTCTTTTTTTCTTTTTTTAATTCTGAAATAGAAGAGATCCTCTTGCAAGATTTTTTCCCTTGTGATACATTAATATTTAAGAAGGAGACATAAGGAGAAATGTGTTTTACATGCCTTCATTTTAAGACTAATTTCCTCCATCAGAATAAACAAAGGGACAGAATGGAAGAACTCATTTTTCAGACTTGAATGAGTTTTGCACCAATGTCTTATGTGCAACATCCCTACCCAGAAAAAGAAAGGAGAAGAGGACAGAGAATTATGAAGGCAGCACATGAAAGAAAAATTCAGCGAGAAAATTTAAGATGTGTATGAGCGTATCATGCGGGAGGAAGTCTTGCAAGGTCATGGTGTGCTCTTTCTGGGACTGAGAACTAACAGCAGCCAACTGATACAAAGTAGCACAAAAAATATTAAAAAAGAACAAAACAAACCTCAAAACCCACAAAACCAGCATGCACATACACACAAACAGAAAAGGGCACCCAGCAAAAAAGCAAATGACTGTCACAGCTTATCTCTGTAGGATGGCCACGTTACTGTGCTGGCTACACCACTTTATTTCTGCTCTGCAATACACAATAGACAAGAGTAAGGAGACACTGAAAGCCACTACCTTAATCCTGCAGTGGGATTGGTGCAGGTCATTTGGAAAGTTTGCTAGCATTGACATTGCTGGGTGAGGGCTTCTCCTTGGGTATAAAGATGCAGCCACTCCATAGAGTTGACTGCTGAGCCTGGCTGAGTGCAGACAACCAGAAGTGAGCGTGTGTGAAGAGGCTGGGAGTTGTAATGGAAAGGTGGAGGATCCAAGAGTACAATGCAAAATGCAGCATGGAAGAAGGAGAGTTGAGAACCTAGTCTTTACATGCCATGGGTAATGGGAATGAAGGGAAAGGAAAAGCCTACCAAGAGATGACTGTCTGGGGATGGTTTGCTGGTATCAAGCAAGAACATCGAAGTTCTACCACTTGTATAACTTGGCCTGTGTTCATTGGTGTAAAATGCATTTTTTTTCAGATAGACCTATGCAGTACCTCGGTAAAGTGCCATCAGAAACTAACCCTATGGAAAATGTCTCTATTCCATGGAGTTAGACTCATAACAATTTCCAAGATGACATGGTGTCCTTCTGTGATTACCAAGTTTTCGCATAAATAGAAGAAACCCACCTCCGTTAATGTTTTACTTGCAGGGATTTGAACTCTTCTCTTCAGCTCCTGTGAGGCTTTTTTGGGCAAAAGTTTTGTGTGCTGGGGAACAAAAAGGAAGGAATTGGAACGGAGAAACTCTGATTCCTCTCTTGAAAGCTGTGGAACATTCTCTTTTAATTTTCGTTCTTTTTTGTGGTTGTTACTTTTGTTTGTTTGTTTTGCTTTTTTGCTTGCATTTTAATTCAAAGTAACATTTTAATTGTTTTTTAATAAGCATAAGTGTTTCTTGGGGGGAGGGAGGTGGGGTTTTTTAATCTAGTTGAGAACAGTGAAATTTTGAATTTTATCTGGCTTGATCCAGCCCAAATTTAACAAAACTGTGGTCTTCTTTTAACCTAGAGAAATTTCTTTTCACCCTCTCAGAACAATGATGAGAAGCAATTCCTTCAGTTTTTCCAACATAAGGATTGAGGAGTATTTCAATTTGCTTCATTTTCCAAGGTAACTCTTCTATTTGTGAGTGTGCGCACACACAAACACTGAAAGGTAATTTTTGCCATGTTGCCTCAGTTTGAGAGAAATAGGAAATAAGAGACAACATAGACACTCCACTTTCTATCATGCAAGTTAAACACTGAAATGTAGTACTTTTCATACTGAAATGAAAGAAAATAACAATTAAAAAATGGAGAGAGGAGAGGAGAGGAAGGAAACAAATAAAGCAGGAGTCAAAAATAAATCCATATTGAAAAGCTGGTTTATCATTTCTACATGGAAACTCTTCTTTTCCAAGATAGAGAGCTCATCCAGAACTCAGAAACATCTTTGCAAACTTACTCAAGAGACACTGGAGTTATGAAAGTGTATCAATCCATGTCATACAGCACAATAGATCTGTTTTTTCCTTGATGCCTTTATTATCACCATAGTAGCACCCAGACAAATGCACATCATGTTTATGAGTATTTTCTGAGGTGGCAGGACGTATAATCACAGTGAAAGGTGTTTTCCAGAAGTTCCAGGCTGCATTTCCATGTCACATCACTGTTGCATGACATCCTCCTCATCTTGGGAAAATTCAGAACTAGAATTTTCCCAAGGTATTGACTGTTGTAAAGTTTCGGTGATGTTCAGGACAAAAGCAGGTGTCCTTTAAAGTCTTCTTTCTCTTGGTATGCCAGGCTGTGAAACTGTAAAGAGTGATTTTTTAGAAGGATTTTTTCAAAGGATTGCAAGCTGATCTCTCCCCATCCCAGGCATGGGGACGGCAGAAGCAGCTGTAGAGGTCCTGTCTCAAAATGAAGCAAAATGCTGACATAACAGAGAATACAAATCTTTGAGCATCTGGGCCATTTGAAAATCTGTAAAGTCCATCTCAGAGTGGGAGATCTGGAAGCTTTTTGCCTTAACAAGTAAAGCCGAGAAGTTACCTGACCACCATCTGCAAAGATGCCTTTAGGGTGAACATTTCAGAAGACTTGTAGAAAATGCATTTTTGACTCTGAGGTTTTCGTTTCTAAGGGCTTCATGCCACATGACCCAGAAGATCAACTTTATATAACATTAAGTGTATAACAAGGAGATCTGAATGCCCGCTGGGAAAAAAAAAAAAAGATGTGTGCAACCTAACAAAGATTAAATACTTTGCATCTAGTGTAGAATACAAAAAGGTTAAACGGATGGATATTGAAGTTGGATATGTGTGGCCTAGAGCTCAGTTTCGTATTTCTAACCATGAAGGCAGCTATTCAATGGAAAAACCTATGTAGGCAAAAGATGTTCAGCATTGCTCAGAATTTTTCAGTCTAAACCACTCTTAAAAAATAAATGTTGTCTTCATTGGAAGGTAGTGGTTCCGTATAAAAACTCACGGATGACTTCAGTGATCCATGTTTTGTCCCAAAACCCTTTCAAGCTTTAACTTTTCATTAGTAATGGACACAAGAATTGAGATCAAGTTCCTTCTCCAAAACCAAAGGTCTTTGGTATCAAACACTGCAATTTTCTGCAGAAAGGAATTATTTGCAGACACAACAGTTCCTGAAATAAATTACATATTGCAGGTGTTAGTATTCCTTCAAAGAGATCTTTCAGGTTTTTGTTTCTTCAGGAGTTCTGGCTGTGTGCTACTCTGCGTTGCTTTTCGTAGTATAATGAAGAAGGTGAACTTGAGGAATGCTTCTCTGTCTCCATTCTCCTGCTCTCCAGAGACACACTGTCCACCTGTGCGGAAAGTACTCCTGCCTTTCACAAGCCTGACCTCAGTGTAACCTGCATCTTTCACTTATTACCTCTCATCCTGTTATCATCTCAAGGTGGGGTATGAGTGCAGATCCATGTGCTGGTGTTCCAAAGGCGGAGAGCTTGACAGTCCCGTACCCTGAATAAGATCCTTCATGCTGGCTTGGGAAGGCCCTGGGTTGCCAAATGATGACACAAGTACCTGGAGTCTATTTGCCCTGTTGATAAAGAGGGAATGCAGCGAGAGAGATTAATTTTAGTTTGAAAAACTGAGTATCATTTAATGCTAATCTAACCTCTCTGATACTAAAATGAGATATTCCCTTTGAATTTTAATGTGAGATGCCCATCTTGGCTGGTTGCCTCCTAGTGACTCTCTGTGAATGGAAATGCCTCTTTGCTTCAGACCAGATACAAGCATCAAAATATTTTCCAGTTACAGCTGATGGGGGAAGCCAGGAAAGATCTAGGAACTAAAGATTCCTCCACCTGTTACTCCATGGGAAATTTAAACCTGCTTACTAGCCTGGGTACAGTCTGTGATGACATTGCAAACCTACTTAAGAGCATTAGACAGTATGCCAGCATTTATCCACTCAGCAATGACTCTTAATTCCCATTACATTCAAATCCCCATCTTTCGCTGCAGCTTGATTACAACGGTGATTAATTTTAAAGTCAACATATTTACCCAAAATAAAACATCATTAAAAAGACTAAACATAAAACTGCATATTTACAAATATCTTAACTTGATGTGATTAAAACAAACAGCCTCCTCTGTCCTTGTTTGAATACACACAGATCAGCCCGGCTTCTTTTTCACCTTTATATTTTCACGCCAATAGATGGCACTAGCATTTTCTCCATCTTTTATTACAGTGTTAGATTTCCATATGATACTTTCTGCCCTTGCTTGGATTTTCAAAGGGTTGAATTGCTCATTTCCAAGAACATATTTTATCCTTGCAACATATATAATATTACTCCAGTTTTGCTTTCAGCTAGTAGATTTCTGCATACTTCATAAAGCCTCAATGTCATGAGACTGACTTTTTCCCATTGTGAAAACAAAATGAATTTAACGTTTTCATTTCCATACTGATGGGAGAGTTCACCATGAAAAAGCCTGCAGGATCTCAGTATAGAGTGCCTTAAAACTTCTATAGCTTTTACTCTATCATTAGTATGAAAATAGAAAGCAGTTGCTCCTTTTCAATTATATTTTTATTTGAAGAATGATCAGTGGGTTGCATGAAAAGCAGAGATATTAAAAAGTGTGAATAAGATTCTCAGTTTATTTTACTATATCCCATAAACTTGGGAACTGGTTAAGATTCCCTTTTCATACCATGTCTGCCAGCTCAGCTTTTCTAATTAAACTCATACTTTAGGAAAATGTATTTTAAATTTCTAGCAGGTACTCTTGTATTTTGTCAGTGTACAGTCCTCTTCAATTAAAGCAAAAATTCAGCTGGTCATTGTTATCCCAAACAATTTTTTGTTTCATTTGCCTGAGCTTAGGAAAGGGTGTTATTTTGAATGGCTCCTCCAGTGTGAGAGAGGATCAATGGATTTGTATTTCGGTGGGTATCAAGAGTAAACAGGGTATAGATTCAGTTCCTCGTCTTGCCAGAGAATCTTTGTAGGAATAGTGTCAAAAAAACCTGAAAAGCTTGCTGCCCCAGTTCCCCAGCTGCTAACAAAAGTGATATTTCTCCAACTTGTGAGGTTATGGTGAGGATAAAGAGAATTACAGAAATATCTTTCCTTTTTTCATATCTGCTACATACTGAAGAGGATTCAGTGGGAACTAGGTGAATCCATCAACTGGGACAGACCGTGGAGTTTAATTAAAAAGATGCAAATCTTCTTATATATACACACATTGATCATGCTCCCTCCACTCCCACCCACTTTACATGCGTTTAGGAAGCAGTCATAAGTTAATCAATGACAGGTCAGCGATGGGAAAGTCCCCCTCATGTTGTTCTGAGATAGCGTTGGGTCATGACTAATGAGTTATGACATGAACCCAAAGGAATAAGTGAGTTCTGGACCCTGTGACATTTATTCTCATCAGATCTCAGTATTACTGATAGATCTGCTTAAATATGGCAGGTAATTGTGAGCTGGCCTAGGGTAGCAGCATTTTGTGTTTGCAATTTTATGCCTTTAACAATCGTGGCATCTCAGTTTGCTAACACAGAACTAATTAACATGCCAGTTAAGGCACCTGGGCTTTGACATGGGAGCAAGCAGAAGGTGCAGAAATTAAACCACTACAACTAATTATGTTTACCTCTCGGAGCAAGGCACTGGTGTCTTGGGATTTTCTGTCTGTCTTCGTTCCCTTTGTTCATCTCCCTCCTTGGTAATAATACAACACTTGTAGAAATTAATTTGGTGGAAATTGATTAAAGGTGGACGTTGTTTGCCCATGAAAGTAATTGTCTATGATGTCTAGTGATGGGAAAGATGTGCACATATAGATGCAGAAAGGTGTACATTAATTTTCTCCTTTCAAGATGGAAGTGTTAGGAGGTGGGTCAAGGAGGTGAGCTCAGCCAGAAAACATGGAAAGGAAGAGAAATAAAATGAAGGTTATATGGAAGGAAAGTGAGTTCAGCAGCAACATCCAGTGAGACAGAGAATTCCGTAAAGCTAAAGGATTACTCCTGACAGAGCCAAATCAGTAAAAAACCCCACTCATATTGCATTGCAGATTTGGGTCTAATAACAGTGCCTTGAAGTTTCTTGTAATCAGTGGGAGTTTTGGTTTTGGCCTTCATTCCTTTTCCAGTTTATGCAGGTAGGACAGTACTGTCCAGGGAACGGATCAAACGCATCTATTTGAGATTCATCCTGTTATAACCTGAGTGGGAACAGATTTTTATTTTATTTTTCCTTCTGATCTTATACCGCTAGAAGATCAATATGAGGGGAATCTCTCTGGCCAGATGGTTTCCCTGTTGCATATCCCATCCTTGGTATACTCTCAGTGTGGGAAGGAGAGGTCTGTCTTCCTGTCTCCAGATGTCAGCCAGTGAAAATGGAAGTAGGAGATGAGGGAGTCCAGGATTACAGCTGAAACCAGGAATTACCCTTTGCAATTTGACATCACACCGATGAGCTGTTGCAAATGGTTTTAGCCCGATAGCCAAGTATTATCAGAGGTTGTCACAGATGACTACCCAAGCTGCGTACAAGAAAGCAGGCAAGTAAGGAAAGCTGATTGTAGAAAAGCACAGAGGGCAAAAACCATGCAAAACCTAAGGGCTGAAATTACAGACGGGGAGTAAGCAGACCCCGTTCTGATAGCTGAGATCCCTGTTGTCTAATAAAACTTCAGCAATTTTTTCATTAGTGAAGTCTGAGATCTTAAATTAAAAAGAAAGCAGAACAAAAAGAAGAAGGAAGTTGGGAATGCTGCAGATCCATGAGGAATTTAAAAAAATTTGTTTGTCTCTAACATCATTATATCTTTCTATTCCTTTAATAATAGTTCTTTTCATCATCCAGACAAACTAATCTGAAGTATTTTTAACACTTTTTTTCAGAGTAGCATTTGTTTGCATAATAATTTCCCCCAAGTCCTTATAAGGACTGTAATAATCCCATCATGTTAACTTTTATTATTTGATTTCCAACTTCCTCATCTCTGAAGTAAAAGCATAGGGGAATATGTGTATTAACAAATAGCAACTCCTGGCAATTGCTACTGAAAATAATAATCAAAAAAGGGTAAGTTTCAACTACCTCATCGGGCAACAGTATTCACATAGGTATGTTTCTATCAGCCTGGGTTGGAGTCATGAGAATATCAGAGCAGAGGAACTGGTACAGACTAAGCACAAGTAACCTGTCTCCAACATCAGTCGAATCTAGATGTTTTTTAAGAATAGAGCAGGTTCAATGTCCTTCCATCCTCCAACCATTTTCAGTTCCACACCTGAACCTGCTGTAGCTTGTCTATTTTTTAATTTACAACAGAAATATTTTCTGAGCATTCATGCAGCCTCAAAGGATGACTTGAACCCAAACTGCCTTCTTGCAAGAAAAAAATCCCTTGAAGAAGCTCTTCACATCTACAGCCGTACTGGTTTTGGCTCAGATAGAGTTAATTTTCTTCATAGTAGCAAATATGGGGCTATATTTTGAATTTGTGCTAAAAACAGTGTTGATAAATCACAATGTTTTAATTATTGCTGAGCAATGTTTAGAGAGAGTCAAAGCCTTTTCTGCTTCTCACCCCACCCCAACAGCAATAAGGCTGAGGGTGCACAAAAGGTTGGGAAGAGTCACAGCCAGGACAGCTGATCTCAACTGACCAAAGGGATATTCCATACCACATGACATCATCCTCAGCATATAAAGGTTGGAGAGGAAGAAGGAAGGGAGGGATGTTGGGAGTGATGACGTTTGTCTTCTCAAGTAACTGTTACACATGCTGGAGCCCTGCTTTCCTGGAGATGGCTGAACACCTGCACACCCATGGGAAGTGGTGAATGAATTCCTTCTTTTACTTTGCTTGTGTGCACGGCTTTTGCTTTTCCTGTTAAACTGCCTTTATCTCAACCCACAAGTTTTCTCATTTTTACTCTTCTGATGGTCTCCCTCATCCCAGTACTGGAGGAGTGAGTGAGTGGCTGTGTGCTGCTTAGCTGCCAGCTGGTGTTAAACCACAAAACCAGATTTTTTTACGAATCATGCCCTTTTGTTTATTTTGAAGCTGACTTCTAGTCACTGTGTTTATTCACCTAGTTCTAGCAGAAGAGACAGTGAACAATCAACCCTTATCCAACTTCTTTAAAGGCTTATGATCTTATAGCAATAAAAAGAGAGATACACATCTGTCATGGAAAAGACTAGAAAGATGAGATGTATGCAGCTGAAGAGTTTAGTTAAAGGTTGTCGCCTGTCGTACTCAGACTGGTTCAGACAGGCTATACCATACATACATACCATTTAAGGTTGGACTGGCAGTTAAAGGAGATGGCAGATGCTCTCCATTAACCCCTTCCTTCCCTTTCAGAGGAAGGAGAGGAGAAAAGGGAGAGACACTTACGGGTTGGAAAATTAAAACTACTTTATTAAAACAATAACAATGAAAAATACTATAATATCGTTAATACTAATACTACTGCTAAATAGAAATAAAAAAAAAATGTACAAAACCACTATTGGTCTTCCCAATAATGATCACAGGATTGCAGGCTGCAGCAGCTCGCACCACTGCCACGACTAGGTGGGCACCCAGATGTCCCAGACTGGGCTCCACAGCCAACACGAACCAGATTTAGAAATAGAATCAGATCAGGATCAGAGGCAGGAGAACAAGCAGGATCCCACATGGATGTCGACCATGAAAGAAGAAGTACTGACCCCTGTGATCCCTTAGCTTTATTCTGAGTATGATGTGTATGGGATGGAATACCTTGTTGGTCAGTTTTTGGTCACCTTGTCCCATCCATACTTTCCCACATGTGTGACCTTTTTACATCTTTTCACTTGTGGAACATAAGAAAGCCAGCAGTGACCTTGGTTCCCACAGGACTAAGTACAAACATGGGCCTTTCTGCATATCAATCCCACTGTTACTTTAGTAAGAATTATGAACATCAAGCATTATCAATTCTGAGAGCAGACACTGTCCAAAAAACATGTACCCAACTTCAGAAAGTGCAGTTACTTAGAGGAAACTTAACTGAAAGGAAATCTACTGAAAGAAGAAATAGTCCTGTTTCAGGCAAACCAGGACAATACATTATGCAATACCCTGTCTGACCAAGGAGAACATTTGGAGTTGCTACAATATTCAAGGGGGCATTTAGCAGAGTAAGTCTTCTGTTCTTATCTTCTGCTTCCCATAGCCTTCAAAAAACCCCAAATCACCTTCCAACTATTTCTGCCTCCTGTGTAAAGGAAGATAATCCTAAATATATGTCAGATCTGTGTTGAGACCAACAAAATGTACCCATGGGACATTATTAGAGCATTTGCCTCTGTCATACACAAAATAAAGAACATGTGCCCTGTGTGCTACCTTGCTGGACACCAAACCCTCCTTAATATGAGTTTTTCCACACTTCAGTAGCAGTACCTTTGATGTTCACTTTCTAATACTGGATAAAAGATTATAAGAAGACTTTGCCTTTCAGATTCCTTTTGCTGTATATTATAAATTTGCCTGCCTTGCAGAAGAGCAGAACAAGGACTTTGTTCTTTTATTCTAACTGCGAGACAATGTCAATAGATAAACGTGTGTTAAAACTTCAAGATCATATTATTTAGACTTAATTCAATTAAACTTTTTTGTGCTTTTGTTGGCAGTTTTCTATTAAGGTCATTCAGTCGAACTCATACTTAAAAAGAAATAGCTGCATAGAGTCTTGCTACTTAATATATAAGAGTGCTTCAATTGCCAAAGTCCAAGGTGAGTCAAAGGAAATGACTGCTCAGGTAGATAGGAGGACAGGTCAGCAAACAACCAATCTCAGCCAAGTCATTGCTGCCAACCCGAAACAAAGATTCTTTTGTCAGTCAATTGTTTTATCTATATCTTCTCTTTATAGGTGCTCTGGCCAGTTGCAGAGAAGGATGAGACTGCACTGAGTTCAAGAAATCTCAGCAATGTAATAAGGTCCTAAGAGCACTGAGAGTTGTCCCAGGGACAAAATTTATCCTGAGTTTTAAGAACAGGAAATATTTTTTTTAATCAACATAAAAACAATTATAAAAAAAAACTATGGGAGGAAGGATGCTTTACATGCCCCGAGAACACAGAATCATAGAATAGTTGGGGTTTGAAGGGACCTTTGAAGGTCATCTAGTCCAACCCCTCTGCAATGAGCAGGGACATCTTCAACTAGACCAGATTTCTCAGAGCCCTATCCAATCTGACCTTGAATGTTTCCAGGGATGGGACATCTACCAACTCTCTTAGTAACCTGTTCCAGTGTTTCACCAACTTCATTGTAGAAATTTGTGCCTTATATCTAGTCTAAATCTACCCTCTTTTAGTTTAAAACCATTACCCTTTGTCCTGTCACAACAGGCCCTGGTAATAACTTTGTCTCCATCTTTCTTATAAGCCCCCTTTAAATACTGAAAGGCTTGCAGGACATTCAATACTACACCCTCAGTGCCTATCTTCACGTCAGATCTGGGCAAGGCTAATAAGCTTTGTATTTTGGATGTGATCTACCACCTGGAAGACAGCACTTGGTCAAGAGAAACAAGCAAGATGAGAATATCAGGTGTGCCTGAGGCCCAAACAGATTTTGAAATGAACTGCAACCACCTAGGACTCTAGGGTTAGTTTTCAGGATAGAAGAAAATAAACAGACAGCAGCTGTTTGTGCTACTCTGTTCAAGAAAGAAGCTTGCTAACAGAGAATACTAGCATCTTCTAATAGCTAGATGGGCACTCTTCTCCGTCTGAACTTACACAGGCATTGCGGAAGATGATACTGCCACGGCAAGCCTCCCAGACCTATTGGCATAATTTCTGCCACATTAAGAAGCACAAAAAGTTTCATGCTCTTCATGTATCCAGTCAAGGTCAGGGCATACAGGTGAACCTTTAAATTTACATGGTGACATAGAGGAGTATCTGTACATTATTATAGATGGTAGGTCCATGCACTGGGGCTTAGAAAATCACTGAGGCAAGGAATACATCGACTACAGCAAGGAAAAGGTTTCAATGTAGCATCAGCAAAATCAGGAATCCTTGGCTGCTAGCCCAGGTGTATTAACACTATTGCCAAGTGCTGACCTGCCTGTAACAAAGACCTCTGAGTCTGCCACAAAGTGTAGTTAATTGGATGGAAATATCTCCATTGATTTCAGCAAGATCTGCATCAGAACTCTCAATATGAAGGAGGGACCACTTCTGAAGTGACCTATCAGGGCCAAAGCAATGTCATACTCAATCTTTGCTTTCATTTGCTTCAGATCTGAAACTGGAGCAAGCAATAAATATCTTCAAATATTAGTGAAAGTCTTCACTTAAGTGAATTTGGCATGTTCCTGCCAATTGACATTTGCAGTGGCTTAGTTGATGTCTCTGCAGAAGTATCTCCTGTTTTCCTGTGCATATTTCTATTCTTGAAAAGATTATCTGCAGTGATGTGAAAACAGTGATGTCTAGAAGCATGCCAAAGACCAAACTTTACAGACTTTGAAGTCCAGACTAAGATGTTTCAGCCATCTCAAGATCTTACTTTCTTAGTCTCAATATGCTACTGCTTTTTTCTGAATTTTCTTGAAAAGACGATATTCTGCAATCTAAGTGGAAAGTAGAAACAATATTATGTAAACAGTAGCCAACTGTGGATAGGTAAAGCTCATGAATAAACACAGTCTGGGCTGGGTTTGCTGGCAATGGATGTGATACAGGTAATATTGAGACCTCAGTACGTCAAAGCACGTTCAGCACATATGTTCACCATGGCACTGCTGCCCTTTCAAGCTCCATTTGAGTCTTACTTAATGAGTTTAAAAATGATTGGAGAAGATGTTAAAATTGATGAAGAGATGCTGTTGATACTAGAAAAAGATATTGCAATACGGATAAAAATAGACAAATACCATTGCGTGATGCGTGCCAATTGTGCTCAGTCTTGTAGAGGATAGACTGAGAAATCGACTTGTCAACATGCATGTAGTACATTTTTTCTCAAAATATGTGCTTATTTGGAGAATGAATAGTGCTGAACAGAGGATTGCCATGCAATCTCCTTCTTTAGAAGAAAGTACAGGGGTAGAAAAAGAATGTAACACAGAGTGAAAGACTCTCCCAAGAAAATTGCCTTGAAGAACACTGACTTATACAGAAGCAGATCAGGTAAATATCAATGAACATATGCAAGGCAATAAACACTGTCATAAAATAAGGCTAAAAATAGGACTTCCTGGAAAGAGTAAGGCAGACAGCTTTATGGTCCTCCTGGGTATGGAATGAATGAAGTAAAAGTTCTTGTCTCTACCATAGAGTATGTTAACAAAATTTTGTAAATCTCTTTAATTTTATTATTTCTCTGTTAAGTGACTAACTGACAGTCTTTTGCCCATACAGCCAGACTAGTATAATATTATGGTATTTGGATGGTGCATCACCATATTGCTGAAGACAGTAGCTCCTGGAGCTTACATGGATCTCCTGTAGATTGCAGACATCGTCAGCCTAATTTGTGTGTATGTCTGTATGGTGTAGAAATTGAATGCTATGAGAAATGACTAGCTATAAATTTCTGTGTTTTGTGATCAAGATGCTTGCCATTTAGCATCTTGAATGTCCCTACCCATCAATGCTGAAAGAGTAATTGTTATAGCAGAAAGGCATTCTGGTTTACATTTCCAAGTTCATGCTGTTAAACACAGATTAAAGTATAAGAAGTAATTATTTTGGAACCAGGGAAAGATAATAGGATGGCTGTACCTAACCTGACTTTGAAGTGTGGTTAAAAACAGTTAAGAACAAGAAGAAATGTGGTTCCCTGGTGCTCATTTCAGGGGTAAAAAGTGAATTACAGAGCATAACAGAAGAATACTCTCTTATTAGCAGAAGATATTCAAGGACTTGATGGAGATATGAAACAGGGATGTGAACTGCAAGATCAAGTGATAGATCTAGGGCACTACAGTTTAAATTCCCATTGTGAACTTCTTAAAATGTTGTTTTTTCTTACATTCACTGAGAACTTTTGAAATCTAAAGATGGAAAAAGCACTGACTATTATTATAAAAGATTCCTCAATAACAGATTTATTATGCTAATCCTTCTTCAGAATCAGCCTACATTCTTCTTTCAGTCCCTGCTGCTCAAATCTAGTCACAGAAATACGAAAAATGCACTGCTTACAACAGTCTTAACAGAAAGAACACCTGATCTTCTCTTTATGGTTGGTTTTGTTTGTTTGTCAACTTGTTCTTAATGTGTGGTTTCAAGTCTTTTATTATCTCCTTCTTTGATAAATTCCAGTTTATGCTCAATGGGATTGCCTTCTGACATTTTACTAGCTGGTCCTGCCTCTGTGTAACTGACATTCGGAAATGAAAGGCCAAATTTCAAAGAACAGAAATGACCTGAATGCAGGAAGTTAGTATTTTTGCAGCTCAGTGCATTGGCAAAGTCCTTATTCGTGCGAGGAATCTTTCATCACTTTCTACCCATTGACCACACCATGAAAATTGGACCTCCAGTGACAGAATTTCTGCAAAATTCCATCATGCAGAAACTTAGCGAGTGCACCCAGCTCTCCTCCATGAGGAAAACAAAACAAAAAAAAATATAATCACTCTCAAACAAAGGTAAGTTTTACCATACTGAATCAGATCTGTGGTCTTCATGTCCCTGGATTAGAATAATTACCTTAGAGAAGGATATAGCATGTATTCTTGTAGAGAAACACAGAAAATAAGCTATTTTCAATGTACTGTTCTACCTTCATTTTTGCTATATGAGGAAGATGGTGTGACTTGCTGCAGGTCATGCACGCCAGAAACCTAGAGGGAAAACCTGCTTCCCAGTGCGGTGATCCAGGCACCAGACCACACCTTTGGGTACCCTTATTTGTTGTATGTTTTTTTCCAGGAATCTCAAATTTGGAGAAAAGCAAATAATTCCCTTCCTGAGGAAGCCCAGCCATGGAAAAGGGCATATCTGCCTCTAGAGTCCATACTAGAGGCAGTAAGTATGCAAATAAGGTCACATAATTTGTCTGGAGAGCAGTGACCACTCCCTGGAGAGCTTCATTAAGCATAGCTTCCACCTACAGCACTAGTAATGATGGGCTGGTAGGCACAGCATCTAAAGAACTATCTGCAGCAGCTCCTGTGGACCTTCAAACTAAAGAGAAGCCACTGCTTTGCAGAAAAGCAAGTTCTAGCCACCAGCAGGTCCAGCACATCTTTACAATTTTGCATTTGTTGATCTCTGCTGCATTTTGTCCAGCATGTCTCCTCTCATCTTATCTCTTTTCCGCTCCTCTCTTCTCCTCTTTTCTCCTCTCCTTTCCTTTCCTCGCATCTCATCTCATCTCATCTCATCTCATCTCATCTCATCTCTAATTTATGAAAGAAAAATTATCTGGTATGTCACCCAGAGAAGATTACTGACCCCTGTGTCAGACCATGCTGCTTTGCACATGCTGTACACACCAGGAACTTTAGAATGGGAGCTAGCAGAGGGAAGCATATTACTAGTCATAGTGAGGGATGTACATTTAATACAGTGTCGTGGTTTAACCCCAACCAGCAACTAAGCACCACACAGACACTTGCTCACTCCCCCTGTGTCGGGATGGGGGAGAGAATTGGAAGAGTAAAAATGAGAAAACTCGTGGTTTGAGATAAAGATGGTTTAATAGGTAAAGCAAAAACTGCACACACAAGCAAAGCAAAACAAGGAATTCATTCACCACTTCCTACCAGCAGGCAGGTGTTCAGCTATGTCCAGGAAAGCAGGGCTCCAGCACATATAACAGTTACTTGGGAAGACAAGCTCCATCACTCCCAACATCCCTCCCTTCTTTTTCCCACAGCTTTATATATTAAGTATGATGTCATACAGTATGGAGTATCTCTTCAGTCAGTTGAGGTCAGCTGTTCCAGTTGTGTCCCCTCCCAACTTTTTGTGCACCCCCAGCCTCCTCGCTGGTGGGGTGATGTGAGAAGCAGAAAAGGCCTTGGTGCTGTGTAAGAACTGCTCAGCAATAATGAAAACATCTCTGTATTACAAATACTGTTTTCAGCACAAATCCAAAATATAGCCCCATACTTGCTACTATGAAGAAAATCAGCTCTGTCGGAGCCAAAACCAGCACTTACAGAAACAGAATCCAAAGACAATATAGGCAGACTGCAATTTCCCAGTCCTGACTTGTGGGTTTACAAATCTTTGATAGGGAACATAAGAAATCTGAGAGGTTTAGTTTAATATTTACTAAATAAAAGCAAGATGAGCTCTTGCTGCTTGGTTGGCAGAGCAAGGAGTCAGTGATAGAACAGACAAAATCCCTGAGGTGAGACTTCCTTCGATTGCACTTGCAAGTCAGGTCATGTATATGAATTGTCACTCTGTTATCATGTTTAAAACCAGTACTGTAGATCCTATTTCTTATAATTGCTCTACAATAAAGCAAGACCAAAAGTCCATTTGTCAATTGTTTCTCCAGTTGAAATATTTCCACCATCTCCCACTTCCTTCAGTTTCTTCCAGCAATAATGTGAATTTAAAGTATTTGATTGCAACTTGGAGACCATTTTGTAAGACCAGAAGCCATAAAACAAACCATATCAGCCTTGGTAGTTACACTACAAATCTTATTATATTTTTTTGTGCCTTCGAGGGTAGGCAGACTAGAATGGTTTGGCTGGGAAGAAGAGAGAGAGACACACAGAAAGCCAAGTAGGACATTATCAGTTACAGAATCATTTAGGTTGGAAAAGACCCTTAAGATCATCAAGTACAATTATTGCATGCTGTAAAGATTCACAGACCATAGGAAGCTTCTCATCATGAAAATGCAAATGACTCCCTCCGTTTGATCTGAAGAGAGAGCAAAAAAAACAGTCAAGGAGTTGCCAGAGT
Source organism: Cariama cristata (assembly GCF_000690535.1). NCBI lineage: Eukaryota > Metazoa > Chordata > Aves > Cariamiformes > Cariamidae > Cariama > Cariama cristata. The sequence goes on along the minus strand of NW_009597534.1, from coordinate 39,954 downwards.
TGACAGAAGTGTTTAAGATGAACACATCACACACAAACAGTTTAAAACAGGGACTGTAATTTTTATATTAACTCGACTGTCATGTGCGGGAGAGAGAGAGTCTGATGGGGAAAAGGGAAGGAGATGTTAGCTGAAGAATAGAAGGGGAAGTAGTATTAGCCTTATTGCTATAGAAAGGAAGGGATATAGCAACTCTCATTCTTGACACATGATGTTGAGCATACCTGAGGGACACTCCACAGTCATGACAGTCAAAGACTAATTTTCTCAGAAATGTTAAAACTTAGTTGTCTTGTGGATATTTGCTTTCAAACATGACCATATCTGCTGTAGGAAGGCTGGGACTTTGCAGATACCTGTCTGAAAGGTCACTTTCTTATGCAAATGGAAAAGGGTCTTAAGAAGCCACTCTATGATGGTAAGGCAGGCAAAAGCACAGTTACTCAAATTTCAATTGGGAATTAATCTCTGAATTTCATTGCTACCACACTTGCTTGAGGTAAGAAAATCATTTGGGTAAAGTGCACCACTTTGCAAAGGGGCAGCTAGAAAACCTGGCACCATGCAAGTCTCTTTGGCAGTGTTGCCAAAACCTCTGCCCCCTGGTGCTTTTCACTATTAGGGAATATAAATAGGACTATAACTTCCATATATTCAGATCGAATTATAAGAGTTAGAAATCTCCACTCCTCACACACAATTCCTTTCAGCCTTCAGGATTTTGATTGCAATTCTATGACTGACTGAAATATCTACAAGGATTTTTGTACCTTTCTCTTAACTGAGGCAGAATGACAGCTGTCAATGAATTATTCAATTACAGTGCTACCATTTACCTGTTCCTGCTCTGGAATATTAAAAAAAAACTAAGGTGAAGGGAGGTGATAAATGAGAGGAGAAGAAATAAAAGACCTCAGTCATAAGAAAGCAAGCCAATAACTGCCCCCATAATAAAAACCAGGTGTTTTTTTGTTTTGTTTTGGGTTAGGTTTTTTTGGCAAGAGAGAGACCATTGCTATTGAGATTGCATTTAGCTAAAATGGACCAATCCTGATCACAAACCAATGCCTTCGTCTCAAAAAGTCTGACAATCAGCATACAAATCAAGGAGAATTTGGCACCTAATTTCCTCATAGGTTTCTTAAATCTTTCTCTAGCAGGTGATGAGTTCAGCTGCTGTACTGCTATGATACCGTGTGGCCACATGGCATCAGGACATGAAGCCTCCTGGTGGAGGGAATCGTTAGTCTTGGTGTCCTCTGAAGATCTCATATACTCCTACTAGCATCTGATTTTAGTCTTACGAGCTACCAATATCCTACCCAACTGAGAAAGCAGGGTTGTAGACGTCTTCTTCATAAGAAGGACAGATTCTTCCCCCACTGCATGGATGGATTGGGTTACGTTATGCTCCCTGGCTGGGTTCTTCTAAGCAGCTTCACATTCAGTCCTTGGTTTCAGCAGAATTCACATGGCAAATCCAGAACTACATTTTATTTCTTCTCTGTCAGAAAGATGCATTAGGTATTATAGCAGGCCTGTTCTTTAATTTTCTTCAGACAAACCCTGCAGGACTATTTTGGGCAGCCTAAGTGGAGCAGACAGCTTCATAAACTCATTCACGATTGACTTGGCACTGAACAAGCTTGTCAGGAGACATAGTCTACTGTAATCAATACATCCTAGTAGACTGCTAAACTCTTCTCAAAATGGTTGAAACTCCTCTAGTATTCCCCATTTAGTGGTCTGGATGGTATAAGCAGAGTCTTTTGATGCTTTTATGTGTTCCCTGCGTAAAACCACACACCAGGAGAGCATACTGACCTCTGTTTTTTTTTCCTGGTCATGTTTCAAATGGGGGATCACCTCCTTGCAGGTTGCCTAGGCACAAGCATCTGTGCTGTGATTTCACTGGTCTAGGCTCCTGGTATTGCATTTTCTGTGGCAAGAGGAGGCAGCAGCAAAACTGGACAACCTCCGTATCCATTTTGCTAACAGATTAGCTCAAGATGTAATCTACCTTTTTTTCCTAAAGTGTAGTCTCTTGTACTGGTTTATTCCTATACTGTAGTGCTTGTTTCCACAGCCTCTTGGGACATGTCTATGCAAATCTCAGCTCAGAGAGGTCAGCATTAATTGGCTTATTCTTCACTTGTTTTTTCACTCCTGTTCTGGCTCCAGGTTCAATACACATCTTGTTTTTCAGGTCCTCCGTATTCCAAGAATGGTCCATGGAAGATGCATACCAAATTGCTCCATTTCACCCCCTGTTTTTTATTGTTCTTGGATGGGGTTACAAACAGATCATCTTCAAAAAAGAAGATGAATTTTAAGGACCGGATTGGAAGTTCATGTGCCCAGTCAAACATATCTTTTACCTTACACATGGATGCATCAAACAGCTGCCAATCCCATTTTAGTATCATAGAGTACATTAACTCTCTGTTGTGTCTTGAACACATAATGGAGATGATCAGGTACATCTTTAGTCCGTACAGATCCTTTGAGAATAGGATAGGATAGGTTAAGATGGAATAGAATAGAATAGACTAGAATAGAATAGAATAGAATATTTTCAGTTGGAATGGACCTACAACAATCATCTCGTCCAAGTGCCTGACCAATTCAGGGCTGATCAGAAGTTAAAGCATATTATTAAGTGTATTGTCCAAATGCCTCCTGAACAGTGATGGACATGGGACATCAATCACCTCTCTAGGAAGCCTGTTCCAGTGTTTGACCACCCTCTTGGTAAAGAAATGCTTTCTCATATCGAGACTGAACCTCCCCTGATGCACCTTTAAACCAATCCCACATACCCTACCACTGGATTCCAGGGAGAAGAGATTGGCACCTTCCTCACCTCTTCCCCTCCTCAGAAAGTTGTAGGGAGCAGTAAGGTCACCTCTTTACCTCCTTTTTGCCAGGACTAGACAAACCCAAAGTCCTTAACTGCTCTTCATAGGACATGACTTCCAGCCCTTTCACCAGCTTTGTTGCCCTCCTCTGGATGCATTTGAGTACCTTTACACCCTTCTTAAATTGTGAGGGCCAGAACTGCACACACTACTGAAGATGAGGCCACATCAATGCTGAATACAGCAGGATAATCAACTTTTTTGACCGGCTGGTTCTACTGTGGTTGATGGACCCCAGGATGGGGTTTGCCCTCTTGGCTGCCAGGTCACACTGCTGACTCCTGCTGAGCCTGCTGTCAGCCAGCAGCTCCAGGTCCCTTTCTGCAGGGCTGCTCTCCAACCAGTCCTCTCCCAACATTCTCTTGATGTTATCTGCCCAAGGGCTATCAAGGTGTCCCTGAGTGATATTTGATTTCATCCAGGCTTTCAGAGTGAGTCACAGAACCTGCTTGTAATTACTAACATCATCAGCCTGGGCAAGGCATGGCACTTGGCTAGTCTGGACTGTCCAGTGCAGGATGTCCTGCAAAAATGCCTGTAGGAGACAGACTGAACCTTTTCTTCTTAGTCCTGTGGGCAGCGGGTTTGGAGAGGCGGTTGGAAGGAGGGGGAGATTTTTTTCCTCCTGTTGTTCTGATTTCATCCTGATCTTTACTTGGCATCATTTGGAGGATAAGGGCAGAAATACACACTGACGAAAACCTACAACTTCTAAACAGTGCCCGGCATCCCTTCTATCATGATTTTCTCTGGCTGTAACTGAATTTACATTCACAAATTTGGCGTTTATAACTATACATGACAACACAAAGAAATTGTTCTAGAATTAATTTTCTACCATATGGCAGGTTCTAACAATATCTTTGTAAAGCTCCAGAGAAGGTGTGTGGCTATGTACAGTCTTTACATACTGTTGCATACACTGATAACATTTTCTGTAGACCTGTCCCTTAGCCTTTTTGGTATTAATTACAGATGTATTTGGCTGACTGGCCCATACAGCCAGAGATAAGCACAGAGGTACACCCAGTCAGAGCATCTGCCTGTTTTCCCCAGGATCTCATTACAGGTCATTGACATTTTATTGTGTAGGTAACTGGCAGTAGTCAGGAAACATTGTCACAGTACCTGATTTCCCAAACATTTAGTTTGGCAGCCCACAGATTCCAAGGCTAGATGGAGTAACAAATCTGTCTTTTTAGACCTCAGTTGAGAGCCATGAAGAAGTGGAGTCCTGGAAATCAGTAGGCATCAAATTTTTATCCAGGGACCTCTCAGTCTTGACCAAGGAAACACTTGGAGGGTGTCTATACTGAATCCAGCTCCACAGGTTTTTCAGCTATGAAAGTAGATCACCCACAAGGCTGAGCAATTTTTTAGCCACTGTCAGTTGACTTCCTATTCTAATTCACTGCATGTTCCTAATAAACAAAATGTTCTTGTTGTGAACAACATTGGGCCCAATTCATGTCAAGGCAAACATCAGGAGTGTCAAAAATCCAAAGCATCTGGCATGTTTCAGCAAGTTACTGGGCTGCCCAGGCTCTGTCTCTTTTTCTCTAGTGTGTGGGTTTTGTTTGTTTTTTGTTTTTTTTTTTTTTCATTAGCAGAATATAAATAACTGGATAGAAACAGAACACAGTGTGCCGCTGTTCAGTCAATTAAAGAGGTTATGTGCTGAAGGAGCTCAAACAAATGGGATGGGTTGCTCAAAACGAGAAGTTTGAAATCACTGGGTTTTAATCAGCCAAACAGCAAGTTTCAAATAGTTTTCATTCTCACCTCGGAAAAATTAGTAACTTATGTCTCTTGTATACTCTTCAAATTCAGGGAGGTAATGGGGATTGTGAGAGATCTTTTTTCCTCCCTAAGAAATATTTGCCATTTTTATAGATTTTGAAAGTCATCACAGCCACTGGAATCACCTATTTTTGTGGACCCATCCTTCCTCCACCCATGGCCAATACTATTCAGCTAGTAATGTATTGGCAACAAACTCCCATCGCTTTTCCTTATGGGTCTAAAGATTTATATTTCTTCTATTTACAGGATGTCTAGTGCTCAGTTTTATGGGCAATGTTTTGCCCAAGAGTCATGGTTTGGGAATGACTGCTTTCATCTGACAGCCTGCATCATATGGGTTCAGTTATTCCTCCAGCAAATCCACAATGCCATGAAACAAAAACTTCATCAAAGGCTTTCAAACAAAGAGACATCATCTCTGGCTTGGAAAGTACATAGAGGACAGATTGCTGGAGGCTTGGTGAGTATAGTGGTGAGGCATTAGCTTTTTCACTCTTCTTGAAGCATCTGCTGTTGCTCACTGCAGGGGACAACACACTGGAGTAGACTGAACTTTTGGTCTCCCCTAGAGCATCTGTTCTTATGTTCATCTGTAACATCACTCTGAGACACAGTGAGTATTTTCATGTTTAAATGTAATTATTTCATAAAGACTTCTTTCTGCTTGCAATGAAGTCAAAATTACCACCTTTTCTTGCAGGCATTTCTAGTAACCCAATGTTGAAAGTTTAGCCTCTTAGTTTAGGATTTCTCAAAAATGTTTTTCTTGGAGGTGCAGTGTGTACACACACAAAAAAAGAAAACTGTGGGAAGTTCACAGCAGCCCTTTCCTAATATTTGTTTCAGTTAGTTGATGGAGAAGTTGCCTCAGAGTTGCACTTCAAACTACACAAAGACTAAAGAAAGTATTCCAGTTCCCAAACTATACCAAGGAATAGCCAGAAAATTGGTCCCTTGGAGCCAGCTAGAGGCTTTTTTGGAGCACAAATAAAGCTCAGTATTTCTTCTTCTCAAGAAAAGGAGTTGCTATCAATCAGACTAGGTTCGCTCACATCATGGGAAAAAGGGATTCAGAAAGAAGGATCATCTGGAACAGCAAACTGCCACGAGAGCTTGAGGAAGTTGGGAGCGTTTCCCCTCCTGCTTTCAGTGCAATTGAGGGGCTGGAGGAGGGGATGCTACTGGGGAGTTACACATTCCAGCAATAGACAGAACTTCACAGATGTCTGTTCCTCTCTTAATAGCTGGCCAAGTGGTTTTCCATAGCTCCTAGGCAAAAGGGCTGCAAATTTTTGGCTGTTTTGCTGCTTCTGGGATTTGGCCTTTGCCCGTGCTTAATCCCATATGCAGTCTGTGCTACCTACCCTCCTCTGCCCCGTCCTTGAAGATCCCTTGTTTGCTCTGTGCTGGAGAGAACTGTTGAATTTCCCTATGTCCCATCCCGTGATTCATCCACTGATTTTAACACTCACTTGCCTGGAAGGACCACACTGTATTTGGGTATGAGGAGGTCTTGGCAGATCAGCTAGCCTAGCAAAACAACCAAGGGATTGACCTGCCAATATCTAGCTTTCTTCATTCCAAATCCCATCAGATATCTTCCAACAACGCTGTGATCTCAGATGTCATCATTAATTTTTGTTATGTCTAATTAGTTCTTTCCTTCCTTCCTCATCCTCCCTTGTTCAGAATCAAGTATGCCCAAAATCAGATAAAGCAATGCAATACCATCTCACAAATCCTACATCAACTACATGGCAATGTAATTTAAATTATTTTTGTAATCCACGGATATATTACTGTGGCTGAAAGAGACAGGACGGTGTCGAGAGGATTGCTGGTGACTGTTTGGTTCTTCACGTGCTAATTATAATGTAAGTTTTAATCTTTGTTGCAGCACAAAACTTTACACAGTCTGACACATCTAGAAAACATAACCAGGTTTTGGTGAATGTGTGTTTTTTACCTTTTTCTATCCACACAGGATATTAATTGTCTTTTCTGGAGATCTCTAGCCTTTCAGTCGAAGTTATAACTTTTCACTCTATTTGTTTTCCAGGTATTTCTTTCAATCGTGACCTGTTTGCCCAAAAGACATACATCCACAACATATGTAGAGAAATGGCTGGGGGAGGAATGAAATGTTTCCATTTCTGAGGTTGCTTTCAAAATTGTCAGTTCTGAGTATAACAAAGATTCTGGTCATGTCATTGTTTGACCATGTTGAAAAGTTATTGTGTATGTTTGTAGGCGATTTTCCCATTCATTGCATTTATTGTTTTTCTTGACCTGCTTTCTACCTGCTTCCAGAGATAAATGAGTCTAAAGAGCTGCATTTTAAAAGGAAGGAATAAAAGATGGGAAAAGTAGCATAACCATCACCATCAAGCAAATCTCTTCACATAAGAGAAGGATAGGAATAACAGCTTCAGAAACAGAAATCAGAAGAACCCAGAATAGAAGAACGAACTTTTTTTTTTTTCCCTCTTGGTTGAAATTACCAATGAATTGGCTAAAAATCTTCAAAAGGATGACTTTTTGAAAATTTTTGGAACTATTACTGGAAAGGTGTCATTTTCTAAGAAAGTAGACTGCTTTTTCTGTTTGATATTTCCTAAATGTACAGAGCGTGATGCAGCTTAAATGTGTATGTTGGCACAGACAGGCAGAGAAGGAAAGAGGCACCATGTTTTCTACCATACAAGGGGCAACATACATAGCGTGAATATCATCAAAAAGAGAAGGGTGAGGGACTAGCGACCTCCACTAGTCCCTTTGGTAAACCTACCCTCACTGATCTGAGAAAAATAATAATAGGATCATAGAATAACAATTGCAAAAAGTAAACTTCCTTGGTTTTCTTTTTTAATTAAAAAAAAAAAAAAGAAAAAGAAAAAAGAGAGAAAGAAATAAATTAAGCTAGCTGCTCTCTTCAAGATCTGCTTCACCCACTGGAAATGGTTCCCTGTTCCAGAGTCTGTCTCTAGTCATCTCTCCCAGCCTAAGCCTAGGTCTCTTCTAAATGCACACCTGGACCCCATGCTGGATTTGTACACTACATTTTCAGTGTAGTACAGTAGACAGCAAGCCAAGTACCATGTGCTAATAACCAGCCATCACGCAGCAGGGTCCAGCTGCCCAGCAGTCCACTTCCAGAGGATTAGGTTCCTCTTTTAGTATCACACTTTCCCCTACTGCTGGCAATCTCCTGATATGTGCATTTCAGCCAGCTAATTACCTTGTCCATGAACAAAGAATGCATGAAAAATTCAGTCACCAGCAGAGCCACATGTTCGCCGGATATTCTTCACCTTCCATTTTCAAACATTTCTCGGTGTGTCTGTCCTTTACACAATCCCACAGATGTCTCGTGTAGGCTTTTGTTAGTCTTGGAAGGACTGTGCACATCATGCTTATTAGACCATTATCTTCTGCTTATCAGTCACACTCTCTAGTCCCTTATTACTACAGTTGCAGTGCTACTATAATTAGACTTCAAATTTTTCAGACCTTCATAGCAGTGTTTTAGTTTACAAATTGAAGAGTTCATTCATGCTAAAATGTTTTCTTTCATTATCAATTTCTTTCTTCTTTATTTTTAATTTACCCAGTGAACCAAAATATCAATTATTTGCAGAGCTCTAATTTAGAGAAGAAATTAAGGAATACATTTGTAACTGTGTGCTACTAACTATTTAATCTGCTTAAGTAATGCTGTGATGGATTCTCCATCCCTGTAACTCTTAAATCAAGATGACCTTTTTTTCCTTGTTATGGTGGATTTTTCTTATTTAAAAGTTAAGCTTTAGTATTAGCATGACTATTAGACCTGAAGCAGAAATTAGTTCTGAAAAATCCTATTACCTGTCTCGGCAGGCACGAAGCCAGAGTAGGTAATCACAGCACTCCTTTCCAATCAAATAATTTGAAATGTAGTTTACATCGTTTCTGATGGTGTTACATCTTGACCCAGTGTCCCCATGTGCTCCAGGAATCATCTGTCTACCACCACTAGTCCACAAAACTCAAGTAATGCCTCCAGGTGCCTCTGACACCCGTTGCCTTAAAGGTAGGACAGGCAGAAATCAACAGCATCTCCCCCGAAGTGCAACAGGAGACTCACATTGCCAGGGGTGATCTCCTCTGACATGAGTTTCTATGGATATCCTTTACTCTTGCTTTGTACAGCTTTCTCCTGAATTAAGAGTCCTAACGAGCTCTAATGCAGGTGCAACTCAGCTGTTGCAGATGGTTTTTCAGGTCTGTCTCCCTTTTCATTCATGGCTTCAGGGTTGGCAGGGTTGCAAAATTATAAATCAGTAGAACTTATTCAACATGAACATCTCGTGGATATGTAGAGGAGACCTGCAGACTACCCTATCTCCAGGTAAATATCTAGAGTATGAAAGATGGAACAGACACTTTTAGGATATGACTCTCTTGTCTATGAAGAAAGCTGAGGATGATTATCCCAGATGCAGAACTATATAGTTAGAGAGATTCAGACCTCCTTTCCCTTAGTTGTCCATCTGTAGAAGTACTCAGCAGAGTTTTGGGGTTTTTTTTGCTTTTTATTTTTCCAAATTTGTTTTCAAAATGTTTGAAAAAATAAAAGATCAGATTGGTCAAACTGAGTGTATTCATTAATCAAGGAAACTCAGATCATATAAAGTACATGGTCCAAAGTCTCAATGTGTTGAACTGCTGCAGAAGTTTGAATGGAGATTCAGAATTACTGTGACTTTCTTTTTATGCTTTCTGCATCTGCAAAAAATATCTCTATAGGTCTCTACTGTTACTTTTGACTGTTTAGAGCAATAGATAAACAGTTTATCAGATCTCTTGCATACTCTCTGCAGCTGCAGTGGGATCTCTTGTACTTCTCCCAGTCCTCACTGCTGCTTCTGACAACTGGAGACACTTGTGCTGCTCTAAACCAAACCAGGATTTTCAGACAGTGTCAGAACCATATCATGAACAAAATCCCACAAGCTGAAGGTTTCTATCATAAAGTTATCACTCATGAGTACAGTCCATCAAGCATTTGTCACAAATCTAGCTGCTAAGAGTTTAACATCTGGCAGGAAACAAGTCCTTCCTTCAAACATCCTAAATCTGGGTTTGATCAGGCTCAGTCCCAAGTCAAATTCTCGGTGTGCAGGAGTGAACCACTCAAACAGGAGATCCCTACTCCCACAAACCTCCAGTCACAATGCATTTTGTTTACTTTCTATAAGGGCCTGGTGAGACTTAACTGATCAAACACATCTCTACCATCAGACCAGGCATGATAAACAACGAAAAATCAAACTTACTCAGCGACTATGCTGGGGATGGTGCTTGCAACTGTACCACTCCTTTTGTGGGATTTATGGCTTGCAGCACAACACTTTCCAGTCTGTATCACAAAGATGGACACTAAAAGACTAAATTTAAGGAAGTCAACCCTTCAAAATTATCTTTTTTTTTTTTTTTTTTTTAAGGAGTGTGGGACAAGGAACAACTAAGATTTAATGAAAAGAATATTTCTTTTTGTTGACTCTTTTCCTTTTCTTTGCTGAAAATACAATGGGACAGGGGAACGCAGAAGAGAAGTTGTGTTTTATTATATACAGTATGGAGACTAAGGAGGTTTGGACCAAGGCAAGTGCCTCAAGACACTGCTATTATGTGTTTAATAAATGTTACTAATATCACATCCTTAAAATCCAGAGAGAGTTGTCCCTTCATTCTAGCCCAAATATAGCTTAAATTTTCATCCTGAGGTTAGTCAAAACTTGACCCAAATTTTGTTGTAGGACTCACAGCTTGCTCTGGAGTTTCCATTTAGCAAAAGCTGAGTTCTATGTCAGTAAGAAAACTTTTCATATTTGATTAAGAATATTTCCCGTGTCTCCTCTTTAACTGTAATTTCACTTGCCTCTGAAATACTGGAATTCACTCATTGCTTGAGGCAAGATACAGGAACAAATGGACTACAGTTTAATTGAGTCTAATAAATTATGTGTTTCTCAATAAAATATCATGCTTTTAGTCCCCTGTTGTTTCTCTGAAGCCATGCTGTGCTTTTGAGACTGGTGAGTATATTGGAAACCAAAAGTCTGAGAGATTTGCATGTACAACAGAAATGTCATGTTTGCTGAAATATGACTTGGCAGTTTTCACTTACAAGTCTCAATAATTGACCTTATTCAAAATTGTGTAAAATTATTACAAGGAATTCCAGCAAATCACACAACAAAAAATGACATTGCTTTCACTGTGATTCAGATCTCTTCTTTTGTTGTGTTTTCTGTCCTAGTGGTGGGTTATATGAAGAAGATTAAATGGTATTCTCTCCAGGGGAGTGTTTTTAATTATGTGCTTCTTCCACGGCAGCTTTGTAACAGCAAGTTTCACAGTGTTTCACAATCCTTTGATGGGTTTATCCTCATCAGACCTTCAGGAGAGCAAGTTTTGGAATTTGCACTCACCTGCCTCGTTATCAGGACGATTTATGGTGAGACAATGACAGCACCACAATTCACGGTAATTAGTCCAGTGGGAAATTCACGCTGCAAGGCTGCTGGTGAGAAAACCAGTTCAGACACTGTCTCTCACTAAAACCCAGAGACAATGAGTAAAAAATGGTGGTGGCACTGAATTACGGCCATCCAGGTCTTTCCCAAATCACTGCCAGGTCACTGTCACCAGGAAGGCGAATAACTTATGACATGTTTGTTGGCACAGTAACATGGCATATCTTTGGTGGATGTTAACAGCGTTTCTACCTTTGCCAGAACAGATATTAGCAAAAGCGGTAGAGAAAAGGGAGCTGGCAGATCTAGCTAGGTCAGTCTGAGGAGCTGCTACCCTGCAGTTGCTCCCAGCATCCCTGCTGACCTGCAACCAAAGAGCATCCCCATCCATTGTAGGGTAAAGCCAGCCAGCTCTATCTAAAACTCCCCTAGCCCTGACAGACTGCCGATAGATGACATATAAGCTAATGAAACATCTTACCAATGGCACAAATATCTGGCAATGAATTTTCCACTCCGTGAGAGAAGCTGGCATGTGTATTGCACCTCTCCATTCTCCTCCACTGGGATGAAACTCGAGAACAAATACCCTTCCTTGATGCTAGAAAAACACCACAGGATCTTTGTCCGGAGAAGACTTTTTTACTACACTGGTTACAAAAACAGGTAAAAAAATGCTGCTGAGTGTATAGGAATGGGAGACTAAATATAAAAAAAGGCATTTATGAGGAATAGAAATGGACAGGTAAACACAGGAAACAATACTATTAATTCAGCCTCCAGGCTGACTTTCTACCTCACCTGTCTTCAGAGGAGAAGCTGGATGGTGAACAGCAGTATACCACATGCTACCTTGGCATGAATTCCCCTAGATATTTCCAAGGTGTAGTTTTCCATAAACATCCCACAAATGTTATGCATTGTTACTTATCTCCTAAAGCACAGGCCAGGACATTTTTTTCGGCACAGCCAAGGAAGAAGGTAGGGTTGCTGAGGTGATCAGAGTGGCTCACCTTAGGCATCTCAATCCATCACCTCTGTCAACAATGACTGTGGGTTGCACTTAGTGTACTTAGTGCAATCTATACTGAAAACTTGCCTAGGAGGTACTTCATCCTCCAGATCCTTCGGATTCTCTGAGTTCTTGTAAAATGAAATGACATTTTCATGCTTCAACAAAATAGAGTGGAATCCCAGCTATCCATGGTAATATAAACAGGTAAGGGACAACTTCGGTGATAGGAACAAAGCTTGTGCCCAGTGCAAAACCAGCTTTGGTTTGCTGTATCTTTTAGTGGAGATTCAGCACAGGATCAGTGATGCCAGGCTACTCCTGCATTCAGCTCTTTGCAAAGCCACAGTGAGTATTTATGGTGATGGAAGGTCTTATACTACATCAGGGACACTTGCCTAAGCACACAGACCAACTGCAGAGCACATCACCAGAGCAAATAAGCTACTTAACCTGATGCTCAGTGCAGAGACATCCCAAATGGCCCAGCAGAATCAGCTTGGGTTGGCTATGTTTATGTTTCTGTTCAGCTCCAGCCATGTCTCATCCAAAATCCAATTCTGTCAGGGATGTTTTGCAAAAGTAATTTTCACTTATTCTTCTCAAATTCTGCTCCACCCTTTAATAGTCTTTCCTCTTTCCTGTCACTAAGGGAATCTTCTGTGTGTGCTCTACACAGTGGTACCAAGAGACATAATTTTCACAATGTCCGATTTTACAGAGAGCAGGAAAAAATATCTTGCTCCCCTGCACCACCCTACTTTTTAATTTCAGGCAGACTTTAAATACTAATAACGAGTTCTTCGGAATCTGAACTGCCACAATAGTGTGTTTATACACCGACAAGTGAAAAGATGAAGTTAATGAACCTGAAGTGAAGTTTTGATCCATCACACTAATAACAGCAGCATCATTCTTTACATTTGTCAAATGCCTCCATTACTGTAACATCTCACAGTCATTAGTGCATTCAGCACAACTGCCTTCGGAAAAATAGCCTCCATTTTATCTATTAATATTTCAGGGACAAGGAAGTGAAAGGACTTGTCAAAAGTCACCCGGGGCATTTGTGCTGTTGCTGGGAGCTAAATCCAGAAATCCCAATTCTCAGATTAGTACTTTAAGCATGTGACAAAACTGTGTTCACTTTCAGTCTTTAACACACAAAAAAGACAATCTGAAAATATCAAGATGCTGTGGTGTCGTTCTTTCTAAGATGTAACTTGGGTACTAAGAAGACCAGACTGAAAATGCTTGTGCTTGGGAGAATGTCTATGCTTTAGTATCCAAGAAGTGCTGAGGGACAGGAAAAAAGGTGTTGCTTGAATATTTTTCTATAACTTTTTGTCCTGGTTTGGCTAAAACAGGGCTATTTCTCTTTTCAGGAGTTTTTCTTTCAGTTAAGTTTCTTCTAAGTAGCTACACTTTCTAAAAATGCAGCTACATGTTTTTCAGGCACTGTCTGTGTTTCAGGCTTGATAACGCTCAATGTTTATAGTTGTTACTGAAGTATCAGCAGGACTGGTACGCAGAGAGGCCCATGTTTATACTTATCTCCATGAGAACCAAGGCCACTGCTGACCCCCCTTTAAGTGAGTAAAAAAATTGTCAAAGGGTCACGCCTGTGGAAGAGTGTGGATGGGACAGGTGACCAAAAACTGACCAACGAGTTATCCCATCCCACCCACGTCATCCTCAGTATAAAGCTAAGGGATCACGAGGATCTTGCTCTCTTCTCTCATGGCCGGCATCCCTGTGGGACCCTGCTCGCTCTCCTGCCTCCGACCCCAATCCGTGCATCCCTGAATCCGGTTCCTGTCAGCTGCGGAGCCCGGTCCGGGACGTCTGGGTGCCCACCCTGCTGCGGCAGCGGTGTGAGCCCCTGCGGGCCGTGGCCTGTGGCCTGCAATCCCCCAACCCTCATCGGGACACTCGGTATCAGTTTTGTACACTTTTCCTTTTATTTCCGTTATTAGTAGCTTTAGTGTTAATACGTTATACTATTTTCCATTATTATTGTTTTCTTAAAGTAGTTTTAATTTCCAACCCATAAGTCTCTCCCCCTTTTCTCTGTCCTTCCCCCTCCCAGGGGGAGAGAAGGGTTAACACAGAGCGTCTGCCACTCGCTTTAAGAGCTGGCCCAGCCTTAAATAGTGACACTTTTTTAAGGTTACAAAAGTGGAAACACTGATGACATTTTGAAGACATGTTCAGTGGGATTCAGCTCTAGGACAAGCCACGGTTATTTAGGTTTCTGTATGTTGCCGTCAACATGCGTGTCAGATATCCAAGCTCCAGCCAATATAGACCTAATCCACATAGTCAGAGGATCCTAGACAACAGTTCAGTTCACCCTGAAATAAACGTCACAGAAAAGGTTCAGATGCCTAAACATAGATATCTAGTGGCAATTGTGACACCCTTGGGTGTCTCTGATGGTCAAACAAGTCTGATGACTGTATTGATCAGGTCTCCGTTCTATTGTGAGCTTAGATAGCAATGCACATGTAGAAAGCTACTTGTTGACACCTGCATTTAGGTATTTCTGCCTTGACCTGAATATCACTTTTTTTGACACACTTCATTTCAATTTATGAAATTCTACAAATCAGCAACCGAAATAAATTCCTGAGTGACAACCATGGTCTTTCAGGCACATCAGGGCTATCTACTTGCTTTGCAGGCCGTATTCTACAACAACTGAGCAGGTTTTCAGGCAGTGTGTCAAGATTAAGAACCCTCCTCTTTGAAGGTAGCCTTAGCCTCTTTCCAGGTTCTATCTGGCAGATGTCTCCATCTACAATCAGATGCTTTTAACTGTTGTGTAAAGAACTACCATGGTCTGTTGGGTCACGGTCTGAGATTTGATGGACACTGAGTGAAACATTATATTGATAACATACCAGGGATGACTACTATCTAAAACTAAGCTCTCAAGTAAGTGATCTCATTTCCATCTTCTCAAAGATTTCAATTATGTCCCCTAGAAAAATGTAGGCCAGAAATGTGTTGGCAGAGTGCTTCATGGAACTACTCTTTCCTCTTTAATGTGGGGAAAGAAAACACTTGCACAGACTACAGCAAACAACCCAAAAAGTCCATGTGATGCCCAGATGGCTTCTTGCACTTATAGGGTGATGGTATCCTATTCCTGCCCAATTTGCAATGTCAAATATCTGGCCACTCTTAATTTCCCGTTCAGAGGTGGTTATGTAATAGTCACCTTCAGAGCAAATCTGCAATGAAGCTTGAATTCATACAGCTGGATCAATAGTAGGAAACAAAAGATCATGCTGTCATCAAGGCAGATCAATCATACGTCTATTTTCCTTCACACTTCTAAACTGGTCAGAAAATGGTAGGCATAACTTCTAACCAGTTCCTGCCTCCCCTAACTCATGATTCTCCAGAATGGAATCAAAATAATTACCCAAAATTATCTTTTTTTTGCTGAAGTTTCAGTGGTAACCTGGCAGGGTCACCAGTTACCTGTTGGTCAAGACATTGACTGACACATGAGCACTTGTACAGTCTAGTCACCTCAGTCCTCCCATAGCACTTCTCAGCTGCTGCTCTCTGTAACCTCATCTCATGCCTTTTCCCTGGTCAGCCATCGCTGAAGATGATAGAGTTTCATTTTGCTGTGGAGAAGACTAAATGTGAGGTGTGTACTTGGAAACTTTTGAAAAACAGGTTTTCAAAACTCTTCAGGAGAGCAGAGCAGATTCATTTTTACGTATTCTTCTTTTAATGATAGTTTTTTGCCACTCAGAAATATTGACAGCTGCTTGAACTCCACTCATGAGGGATAAAATGTTTGCTTATTCTCACTGCAGTTTTATTCTACCAAAATATATTTCAATATTGCTTAAATATAACTTCAAGGAAAAGGAACTTCTTCCTGTTCTCCATCCTGACAGGGTAAACTTAAAGGAGTAGGATGGAAGCCAAAGACATCTATATCCCCTTCAGCATAATTTGGAATAATAAATGTTAACAAGTGATATTTGCAGCTTGTCTTTCGGTCTTTTGATAGCAAAATAAGGGAGAGTACTTAGCCTCTGCCATGCAGGTTTTGAAGCCAGCTGCTCATGAGTGATTGCTTCAAAAGGTCTTGGTCTGAAGCGTGAGTACAAAGCCACTTCCCATTTAGACATTTGGAGTACAAGCAACAGACCTGTGCGTGGAGATCATTAGTTTCACTCCACATTAAACTACTTGATGTATGAGTGCATGTGTAGAGACAAAGAGGGAAAACAAACCACTGAGACCCAAGAGACTTTGTAGTTTATACATAATTTTTTCACTCATGAGAGTTTTGCTGGAGGCACCATGTAGAATGAAGCGTTGTTGAAATGGACATAGGACAAGAAATCCTGTCTTCCCTTTCCTTACCAGTATCCACAATCCTCTAAAACAAAGGTAAATTTCACTGAAAGTAATTTCTTCTTCTTTGCAAGGACAAAGAAACCTAACTCGGTCAGTCATTTCACCATCCATCAAGATGATGGTCACTGAAGGATGGTCACTGAACAGTTTGGAAGGTAGATTTCCTGATTATATATCCTTTTAATTTTTCTTTCTCACATAACAGCCATGTTTCCTCTGTCTTACTTCTTCCAGACTCTCCTGCCTCAAGTAACACACAGGCATAGATGGCAAACCTCTCTGCACCGCATTTCCCAAAGCCTCCTAGTAAAGTTAAATAATGTGTTTGACAATTACAACTGATTAATCTAAGATACATAAAAATTAACCCAGTGCCAGCATACTTCTGTAAACTCACAATATTGAACACAGATGTCCTGACACTGCTGTTGGGAACACCAAGCTTTTCAGCTATGCAACTAGGGACATCAAGAAAAGTTGAACACTCAAAGATTGGACAACGCAGGACCTCTCAAATGCACAACCACAGAGCTGAGTGCATCAAAGTCTTACCAGCAGAAGTGTTTGCTAAACAGGGAATCTTGTACAGACAAATGGACTAAGCTTAGCTGAAACTGCCCAAGAACAAAAATCAACGGTCTAAACATATTGAGCAAGGGACCAAGAAGAGTCAGCCAACTGTATCTAAATATCAGCTGAATAGCTGCCCTTTCCAGATAAAGGGTTATTTGGAAGGACACATGTGTTTGCTGATTTCCTGGTTATTTGGCACTTAAGCTTATAAATCTGCATTATAAGATTGTTCTCATTAGCTGGGGAGAGGTAGTCATCTCCTTCATTTGCTGAGTAAGGACTGATTTCCTTATAGACCTAGGTAGAAATACTGGCAGCTTCCCGTCTCAGTGGAATTCCCAAAGCGCCTAAGTGGTCCAAGTGACTTGTGCAGCAGGAAGGCACTGGATCCTGTCCCAGAGGTGCTTGGCAGAACAAGTAGCAATATGTCCTTAGCATTATATGAAAGGGATATTCTGAACAGAGGTAAAACACATACTCACTGACAGAAAAAATAGCAACCTCTAACCAGCCTGCAGACCCTGGCTGTATATGGGAGATCTCAGTTAAGCAGGGCCTGAGGGATGATTTCATCTCCTAACGTAGCTTGTGTAAAAAGAAAATGAAGTATGAGATGCGCTATGCTTGAAATTTTACAGTATTAGACCAAAACCAACACTTTTGTGGGGTGTAAAGCACTGATCCAATGGCCATCGTTTTTGCAGTTCACAGTGATGGGCTGTATTACGGTTTTATTTTGGAGGGGTCATCTCTCCATGTCACTCTAGCTTCCTGCTGGGTCAGATATTGTCTGTCTTCCGAAAGCCAGCCTAAAGCCATCATAATCTCCATAGTATTATGTGTTGATCCAAATCAGATGTGTCCTGGAATGTGATCCAAGAAGACATCAATCCAGAATTAACAATCACAACTTGATACATCACCACTGTCTCGAGTTCTGCTGTCAACATCTTTAAACAAGATGCTGAAAAAAACCTGGAGTGTGTACAGAAAGAGCTGCAAAAATGATTTGAAGGCTGGAGAAATGCTGTATTGTGAAAAAAAAACCAAAGTCAAAGAACTCAACCTGTTCAGCTTAGTAAAAAGAGCATTCGTTAGAGTGCATAAATACCTTCACGGGGAGAAAATACTGGGTAATAAAAGGTTGTTTAATTTGGCAGAGGAAGGCAGAATCGGAACTGATTGTTTGAAGCTGAATTCAGACAGACTCCAGGCAGAAATAAAGTGGAGGCCTTTAATTGAAGAGGGAGGGACATCACTGCTGAATCTGACAGTGAAGTACAGAGAGTCCAGCGGAGGGCAACAAAGATGATGAGGGGACTGGAGCATCTCCCTTATGAGGAAAGGCTGAGGGAACTGGGTCTGTTCAGCCTGGAAAAGAGAAGACTGAGATGGGATCTCATCAATACTTACAAATACCTTAAGGGAGGGTGTCAAAAGGATGGGGCCAGACTCTTTTCGGTGGTGCCCAGCAACAGGTTGAGGGGCAACAGGCACAAACTGAAACTCAGGAAGTTCCATCTGAACATGAGGAAGAACTTCTGTGCTTTGAGGGTGACGGAGCACTGGCACAGGCTGCCCAGAGGGGTTGTGGAGTCTCCTTCTCTGGAAATATTCAAACCCCACCTGGATGCGATCCTGTGCAACTGCTGTAGGTGACCCTGCTTTGGCAGGGGCAGTGGACTGAGTGATCTCTAGAGGTCCCTTCCAACCCTGACCATTGTGTGATTCTGTATGATTCTGTGAGGGGAATCTTCAAATTGATCTAGAATTGATCTAGAAAACAAAGTAAAGGGATATGCATGAGCAGTGTCGTTCACACAGCACTCGCTGCTCAGTGTCAGGTTTAATCTAAGGCCAGACTCAATAGTACCAGGCACTGAGGAGGGAGCTAAATGGTGGCTTTTGTCTTTAGGACATTTTCAGTCCAGTTATAGGACAAGGAGGAGCCCACTGGATAACCACAAGGAATAAAACAAAAAGTAAGCACTGCCATGGTCTGTATCTTGGCAATTGCAATGATCTGTTTTCATAGTTAAGCCATGGTACATATGTATTATGCACTCACTAATTACTGTGTGCCTTTTCAATTCCCCTGTCTCTAGCAGAACAGAACAAAATTGGAAAAGATACAGAAAAAGGTGACAGGGATTATCACAGAAGTGGAACAATCTCCTTGCAAAGAATGACTAAATAAATTAGGCTTCATCATCCCAGAAAATGAGACTGTTGGAAAATGAGAACGAGACTGACAGGCATCTGCAAAGTCTTGAGGGGTCTCAAAAAGGGAGCAACTGTTTTTTCATCATCTTCTCTCTAAAACAAAACAAAACAAGAGTTATTGGGAGTTCTGAAATGGAAATAGCAGGTGGCAGGCTCAAAATGAGCAAAAGAAAACACTTCACACATCAAAAACTTAAGCTACACACTTCTCAGCATAGGACATAAGAGTTGCTAAATATTTACACATCTTCGAAAATTGATTATACAAATTAATGGAAAAAAAATGCAGTCAACTGGTGACTGCTAAATACAATAGCATCACCTCCAACTTCAGAGATCTCTGTAGGGTAGAGTAGCATGTTGCAGCATACCTCTCTCTGTCCTTAAACTCTCCCCTTGGCATCTGCTGTTGAACATTGTTTTCAATACATCCACATCACATTCCTCAGGCAATGTGAAATCACACTGCCTATGCTTCACGGCTACTGACAGCAATGTGGGTATGCTTGAGGTCACTGCAGAGCTTCAGATACCAGTTCAGAGGGGTTTCTGGTTTTATCCAAGAATAGTGTCTTTTTGTTCCAAGTCACTGCCAAAAAAAATAAATTTGGGTATCGTTGAGCTCAGGAAACCTACACGTTCAGCTGCTTCTTACCGAAGACAACAGTGTCATTTTGTATCAGTGTGAACACAGGTCATTACAAAATTAGCACAACCCGGATTTGCTAATGCAATTCTGTCTAGAAACAGCTGTAAAAGATGCATGGCCTCCATGGTGACCACTTATCACAGCAATACCTAGCAATTTATGAGTGATCAAATATGTCAGAAAAGGAGGAGAGAATCTTCCCAGACAAAGGTACATGAGTTGCTTTATGCCTAAACAGTAAGGTATTATAAAAAAAATGTTTATCTCCACAACCTTCAGGAAAAAAAAAACATAAAAAATACTCCTTAAGTAAATGAAAGACATAAAGAAGTGAAAGGGAGGATAAAAAGTAAGTATCCATTTACAAAATATAGGCATATTCACATAAATAGAAGTGAATCAAAGTATAAAACCTTTTCAATAAAAAGATTAAAAATCACAAGGCATCACCCCCTTCTAATTATAATCACATCCTTTTGTCTTGTCAATCAACAATTATGATCTATCTATTAAGCTTTTAGATTATAGGCTGCCTCACACTGCTAAAGAGTAGCAGGCTGTATAACATTTTGAAAATGAGCATATAAATAAGGATTCTTATTATTTTTAAAACTGCTAGTGTGTATTGCAACATTGTAATTCTATTTTTTTGATTTAAACTGAACCACAGCTGACAGCTCTTAGAGGTTAATATATTTATAAGGATGCACTCCAAAGATCTGCAAGATATACTACTACTCTTAAATAATCCTAAATCACAACTCTTTAGTCCCTGCTAATGGATTTTGCTTCCCATTATCAATGACTTATTAAAGAGTTGTTTGTGTCATTTGTATTCTCATAGAGAGTATTATAGATGGTTTATGAAACAGTTATATAAGTCATCAACGTCAGGTTACAGTTATGCATTATTTTCTTTGCTAAGTTCATTAGAACTGACTAATTTCTCTTAAGGAAGATATTTATATTTTAAAAGGGGAACCCCAGGTCTGAAAGACGGCATCAGTTAAAGATCCTCTGATGCTATATAATCTCCATAATCTATTTCAGTAACTCTGACCTAAAAGCAGGAAGAACCCCTGTGATAATGCATAGTGATTCTTCCCCATTTTTAATGCTCAGCTGAGATGGATGTTGGGTGTGTTACACAATACAACAGATGTGTATCATGAGAGGAAGAGAGGATGACATGCTTATATCTACTGGTGTCTGGACAATTTTTTTTCCAGGGTATTTTTCTAGCCCTTGAAAGCATTAAAACACCTCCTGGAAATTCCCTGGTGCATAATGCTGTAGAATGAATCCAGTCTGCTTATCTATCTGGATATTAATAGAAGAAGATTAAAGTAATTGGTTGTCTACCTATTTTACCTCTTAAAAAAGCCTTCTGGAAGTGAAGTCAGAGTTAAGCTCTTAACCCTGAGGACATCCATCTGAGATGTTGACAGGTCTAGGTCTCTGTTGGCTGTCTGTAGATAACGCTGGGACTCTTCTGAGGGACTGTTTCAGCAGAAAAGAGCCATTTGTCAGACTCCCAACTTCTTACAAGACTCGACTGATCCATTAAGAATTGTGTGCTACAGCTCCTGACTCCAGGCACTCGCTCAGAAAAGTGGTCATAGCCAGATGGGCACCTCTAAGAGTCCCGTGTCTGAGTCATTACTGAGATGGTGATGGCCACCTAGGAAGGTTCTCCTTTCTGCAAAGTATCTATGTGACAGCAACCTTTACTCCTCTCCCATGCAGGGAAGAGTCATGAAGTATTGCCCTTGTGGGTAATGGGAAGTTAGCTTACCTGTAAAGAACACGGATTTTTTTTCCTACAACTTGCCGGTTATCACTTGGTTTATAGTTTGAAGCCTATAGAGTTATTTCCTTTCTAAATAGTGAGTTTTAATTAACCTCACTTACTTCCAACACTATATTAGAGGATCCTGAAGGCTCTTTACACCCTGCTGTAGTACATACATAAATTACTAGAAAGAAAACTCTATTGTGAGTTACAGCAATGCAGCTAAATTACTTTGTTCATCAGAGCACATCTAGGCACAAAATGTCTTGGGTTCCTGCTGGGACCTCTGTACTCTGTCTCCCTTTCCAACTGCCCAGTTGCAGATTTCTGATGATTCTTTAAAGCCAGGCTTCCTTTCAAGAGAGAAAACTGTGGCAAGAACTTTGTTCAGTAATGAGACCTGCAGGGAGAGGGATTTTTTGTGCTGTTTAAACACGTTGCCCATAACTACTAACTATCAAATTAAGTGGCATGTGTGTTGGAGTCAGC
>NW_009597534.1:0-17557 GCF_000690535.1 Cariama cristata | reverse complement strand
GGAAAAAAAAAAGTTTCATACCCTCTGTCCACAGCTTTTATGTTCTTCTTCTCTCAGGAGCCACAAAGTTCCCTCCTGTCCCTGGGAGAAAAGAGGAAAAAGAAAAAAAAAAGCCATAAAACCACTGCTCACATTCTTGCTTCAGTCTGCCAGGTGTAGAGCAAATGTACAAAAAGCCAAAGAAAAGCAGATGCACGCAGCACCTAGAGGGCTGACTCTGCATTTCCCTAAGTCTTGTGTTGAAATATGTTTCTCTGCTGGGCTGTTGCTTCTCCTACTGCCATCTGAACTGCAGCTCGGGAGTGTTAGGTTGGAAGAGACCACCTGGATCATGTTGTCCAGTCTCCTGGGTCATCTAGTACCGTGACATATGAGCCCAGTTTTTTTAACTGATCCGTTTTGCCTTTCATATATTCAAGATATTGGTTCTACTGAGAGCTTATTCCAACACTTGTCCCCTTGGACAGCCAGGAATCACCCTTTAATTTCCATCCAAACTTTATTTCTGGCCTACTTAGACCTTTTTCTTCCTCCAGTATTGACTTTTCAATGATGTAGCTCTTCTCCCTCTATGTTTGATGCCCCTGGTGTTCTGATATATGATAACCGTAAACCTTATTTTAGTGACCTAAGCAAGGTCAGATCTCTTTTATTCTTCTTCAAGACTTGAGCTTTTCATCTGCTGAAAGACCTTGATTCCCATTTTGCATGTCCTCAAGCCTGTATTGTTTTTTCTTGCTCTTGGACAATGAGACATATACATAGTATTTCTTGTGTGCATTCAACAAGAACAGGACCATGTACCACAGCTTTGAGAATAATTTCCACTAAAGAAACATCTCCTAATACATACTCGTCCTTGCTGGGCCACTGTTATTGGATCCTACATGCAGTTTGAATTGCTGTCACTGTATGGCTTGGCTATAAAAATGCAACTGATAGGGCTGGACTAGGGTCTCCCTGACAAAAACATATAGGAGTAAGGAAATCAGCATTTGGAAACTAGCCTGGGTCTAGTTTTTAACCATCTAACCAAAGACAAATTTCTCCTTGGCTGCTACATGTAAAAGCACTGCCGAACATGGACAATGGACAAAATTTTAGAATCAGAGAGGGACCAGACCCACAGAGGTATATTAACTTCTGCTGAAGTAAATGAGAGTTAGGCATCAAAATGATATTGTGATTCTAGATTTGTTCTCTACACTTTGAGAGATAATTTTAAAAGACATTTGCTTAGATTTTTGAAAGCTCTTTTGAAAGTCTCTCAAGCTGAGCATAGCCACAAGAAAAATCTTCCACATTATTAGGCATTTTAAAAAAATATTAGTCCTCTTTAGGATGGTCAAGCTGATACTACTCACTGGGTATCTTTGGTGTGAGAAAGAAATCAAAATCTAATATCTCTAATTAAGGTGAGGGTAGGTGTTTAAAAGATTTTGAGGAGGAAAAGTTATTTAAAAGCAGGCATCATTTTGATGTAAAAAAATTAACAGCAGTGTATGGCTCCCACTAAGAACTCAATAATTTTGGGATCCCTTGGAATTTGTAGACAGGATGTAAAACATTGAAAATACTGCTTTACAATGAACTATTTCAGGAGATTTGATGGCACTAGCTCAGTCTTTTTCACAGTTAATGAGTAATAATCAATGCCACCATTTTCAGTGGCGAGGTGCTCTCTGCTTTCTCCCTACTTGACATCCGCAGATAGACTATTTCCTCCACACTTTATTGTTTTACATATTTATAAAAAAAATTAGGCTCCATCTGCAGCTTGTGAGGCTGCAAAAGGCAAACAATTCCCCCCAGATTGAGAGCAATAATAGGTTGTTCTCCATGCTAATTGGGCAAAGCAAATGCTGGGTAATTGGCTAAAAATGAGACTCTGATGATCTCTGTTCCAAACTGTCATTTAAGACAAACAAATATATTTGCATGTGAGGAATACTGCCAGTGTACAGCTGGAGGACTCTTAATAGTTGGGCTATCATGTATTGATTCAGGCTAGACGCCACTATGCAGATGTGAGGTGGCTGGCATGTTTGCGATCAAATTGAATTTGCTCCATACTTGTAGGGGAATTGGGGAATAACAGGACAACACAGCTCCTGGGCAGCCCTTGGGAACCAGAAAGCTTTTGGGCTTACAGGTACCTTCAGCAGAAAAGTAATGGCTATCCTGGGTCAGACTAAAGGTATGTCTAGTGATACAACCTGTCTCTCATGAGAATCAGAGCAAACACTTAAGAAGGTCACAAAGTCATATTTCGCTAGTTATTCCCTCTTAGGGACTGACTTAGGAACTTTCTTTGCTGTTGAAGGACACATGCTCCAGCCAGACAGATCAAAACCATGTGCTGAGACCAAAGTAACAAACCTGCTAAGCATTAAGGGTCACCTTCTGTCTTTTTAAAAATGTTTTCACATTTTTTTTGGATCAGGTATTGGTTACAGATCACAGATAAGAAGACCTTACAGATGCCCTCAACGTGCCTTGTAGGTACACTCTGAGAATAATACAAGCCTCTGTCTTTCCGGTTCCCTGACTGCTGTTTGATCACAAACAGGGATGCTAAAGGCTATCATTGTAGAGCACTTTGGAGAGCTTGAGGTGTTGCTACCACCAAACACAAGAAAAAAGCCTCAGATGGAGCCCTAAGAGCCTGGTCTTCAGCAGAAATCCTTGCCACCTTCTGACCCGAAGAACCATCACGTGAATGACTGGCAGAGGCAAACAAGTTTGACAATCCAGTCTGCTAAAGCACCCACTCTCCATTCCAATTCAAACCTTCCTAGTTTCTTCTAAGGAAGGCAGGCCCAAAATAGGGAGCCATTTGAGGGTAAAGTCTAGTGACAAATAAATGAGCATCAGATGTGAACAAAGTCCACTCAGGAATGTATGTACTGACAATCTTCAAGGAGATGGTGCTATAAGGACAGCAGGACATTTATCATGCCATGGGTAAGCAGACTGACCCCAATCTTAATTGGATCTAGGCTGACTAACCCTCTGGCAGTTCCTTTGAAACAATAGTATAATAACTTGGGAATGTTCACTGAATGTGCTGCTTTGTTATCAGCAGGCAGCTGTTCAGCTGTGATTCATAAATCCTCATCAGATGAGGAGGAGTTACAGCACGGACTAGTTTGGTCAGTTCAGTTATAAAACACCTGCTTGTGGCCAGGGACTGGGCAAGTTGCAATCACAGAAGTCTAATGCTGCACATAGGGTGAGTTAGATGTTGTAATACAAAGGACCTGTTTTTCAAAGGTATGCAACTTTGTTGTTTTCATTCTGCTATGGATTGCCTAGAAAGACTCTTTAAACAGAATTAAAGCTTTCAACTAATGCATTAGTTCTTTTTCTGCCAGAGGCCCAGGTTCAAACATTAAAACTCTGCATGACCTTAGCCAAACAAAGTATTGTGGGTTTACACGGCACAAACAGGGCTGAATTGTCCAGGGAAACTTTGTTGGTAGAGTAGTGCAAAGGCAAGCAATTTCTGTTAGACCTAGGTCTGAAAAGCAGAGGGTGTTTCAAAGTAAGAGTGAGGAATAAAGCTCCCCTGAGCGGAGTTAGAGTCTACTTTCCTAAGTCGTATGGTGAAGATGACCTCCGCGAACAGTTCATCGATATGCATTGTACAGAAGCACGTAGAAGACAGCAAATACAGACTTACCTAGAAGACTATTCGATTCTCTGTTCTGCTAAGAGATAGCTTTTTTAATTCACATTCTTCCCATAGCTGTCTGTCACCTTACCCTTCTCAGTTCCTTCTTCCAGTGCTGTTTACTGACAGCAGTGGCCTTTTGTAGCAACTCAAGCACACAACGGTGGACCTTATAATGTTAAAAGATAGAAGCTGAGTTAGATTTAAATGTAGGGATTGATCCTTGAAACATGGTCATGTTGTGGTTTTTTTGCATAATCATATGCAGTGAAAAGATGAAGATAATATGGAATAAACAAGTGACCAAGCAGCTAAATAAAATAAACCATGCATATCAGTCTGACTGTACACAAAGATTCAAGAAATAAATAAGTATTCACAAAATGAAATATTTAAGCAAAAGAAAATTTAAAATGCAAGAAGCAGTGTGACAGTCCTGCAGTTTTCCCTGGAGACTCTGATGACATTCTCTAGTCTCTTCTGTAGGCTTAGCTTAGTGATTTGCTGATAGGAAAGCGGACTTCAAGAGGCTCAGGTACATGTTCAAATACAGATGCTAAATGAAGTCAGACTATGCCAGTACAAACAAGAAGTATGTTAGGAAAACATTTCCCACTTCTCCAGACCAACTCCAGAATTTTGAGCCTGATCAGGCAATACAAGGATAATAACAGCAGATTTCTGGTCTTAAAAGTTCAGAAATTATATTTGCAGTTTCTATTCCTCTGTATTCTCCCTAATTCTGACATCTCTGCTCCACAATAAAGCTACAGAACTCATGCTATAGCAGTATCTGCACTTTCATCCATCCATCCAACATGCAAAAAGAAAAAAAAAGCCAAAGAAGAAGACATAATTGTGTTTTGTATAGTTACACCTAATGTAACTCATCAAATAAATGGACTACTCACATTGATCTCTCTTTTTGTCCCCATTTAGCTAATACCTGTGAATTTCTCAGCTTTTTATTCTTTAAAGACACAAGAAGTAATAAAACTTTATACCCAGGAAGAATATTCTATCTCAACCTTTCAGCTATTGGAAGATCTCCAGCGCAAGAGATGTCTCTCGGTTTTTAGGGTACCTAAAGCAGCGACACCTCTGTGATAACTGATGAACTTCTGCATCATAAGGTGCACAGAAGTAATAATGGAGGACAATAGCATCATGTGTATGGAAAGATCTATAATAAGGAAAGTCTTGAAGACGTGGGAACAATTCATTGCTAAGGTTAACTGTCAAAGCTTCAAGGAAGCTTCACCTAAAATAGCAGCAGGAGCTTTACCGAGAAGATGTGTATTAAAGCTTTGTCTCAGTCTACTGTAAAATCCAGACCTGTCTACCATCTAAACCATAATAATTTAAATTATTTCTATGAGACCCGGGAACTGGGATCTTGAAACTGGAGCTATTGGATATGTTGAATATGATCCCTTTCAGGACTCAAGATATTTTTCATGCAGCATGCACCTCAGGATCAACCTTAGGAACAACAAATGTATTATGATGTAGCCTCATCTACAACCTCACCCAAAAAGTGTGTGATCATGGCTTGCAGCAGGTGTAGGCCAGCTTTCAAATTCAGCCCTCACCATGAACAAAAAATTTGGCATTTCTCATTACTGCTGGCAAGAGAAAGAGCTAACGTATCATAGAAATGTCTCTATTCCCCATTAAAAGCTGTTGATTGGGCAAGCCTGGAAACTGAAATGACATTTCTGAAGGTCTCAGCCATTCCCCTGACCCAGAAGCCTGTCTAAAACTTACCTTATCACCAAAGATAAAGCTACCCTAAGAATCAGGGAAATGTTGGAGAAAATCCTTTGGCTGCAGTCTGCTGCCTTCTGAAAAGCCCGATGGAGATATTTGTGGGGAAATATGGCCATGGAGAAACACTTGTTTTCCAGGCAATCAGATACCAGCAAAAACATCAACATAAAACTATTTGTTATGCCTGGTTAAAATGAGAAATAAGTCACAACAGTGGGACACACTATCAGACAAGAGGTCAAAGAATAGCACAAGAATTGTGTCACTTCTCATGCCGAGAAAACAAACTGAACCCAACGTCTTGGTGTGTTTAAATCACAGTGTTTCCATGCAGAGGCAAGGATTAACTGTTCCCTTCCAGATCTTCAGTACAGCAATCACTTAATCCCTCCACTGCCTCGTATTAAAGGTCTTTTCTCTTCTATAACTGAGGGTCAAAAGTTTAGTGAAATTAAGTTGCCAGAATATTATTCTTTTATTTATGGGAGAAGCTGTAGTACTTAAGCTCCAGATGTAACTGCGGGAGCACACAGCTGCAGTCACATCTAACAAGACTATAGCCCTCTTCTCCTTTGTTGCCCTGTCTGCAAGGGTGGGGAGGAAATGCGGGGAGGGCTAGCAGAACCCCTGCCCTGGAAATTGCAGTGTTGCAGTCATAAATTGAGCCTATTCTTGAAGCTGGATCTATCATTCACATTATAAACATTGAAGCCAATGCTATAGGCACAAAACCTGGAGTTCTTTAAATGAGGAATTGCTGAGAGTATTAAGCCCATTGCAGCAGCCTAAATTCAAGCATAATTGAGCAGATCCAGGAGCAGAGGATCTGGAATCACATATATTCCCATGATTGCAAAGGCTATCTTCAACAAATTTATTTAATGATGTCTACAGAAGTGAGTGTTCGTGGGTATTGCAAAGACCAGCTCTGGTACATCAACGCCCAAAATTTGCACTGCATATATAGGTGGAGGAGGAGGTCTCAAGAAACCAGTTCTCCAGAAAGCACCTTTGTCTTCTAAACACATCACAACCATGGTCCTTGTCTTCTGCTTTGCCTGATCTTTCTACAGATCCTGCACTTGCTGAGGTGGTAGAAATGCTGGGGGAAGGCAGAGAAAGTGTTATTTTTTCATTTACTTTTGTGACAAAGAATTACAGAGTTGGGGTGCACCTTTGTAATGTTGGTCTATCGTCTTTCATCAGACCTGCCAATTTCTTCAGCTAAACTTTGAGCTATCATAGGCAAAATAGACACCAGGCTGAAGACTATTTTACAACTAAAAGACGATGTATTGTGCTTGTGTGGCAAGGTTTTGGTAGCGGGGGGGGCTACAAGGGTGGTTTCTATGAGAAGCTGCCGGAAACTTCCCCCATGTCTGATGGAGCCAAAGCTAGCTGGCGCCAAGAGGGACCTGCTGCTGGCCCAGTCCATCAGTGATGGGGGTAGTGCCTCTATGATAATGTATTTAAGAATGGGAAAAAAACCTGTGTAATAATACTGGAACCAGAAAGAAGAGTGGGAATATGTGAGAGAAACAACTACACAGCCCCCCGGTGAGTGCAGCAGGAGGAGGAGGTGCTGCAGACCCGGAGCAGAGATTCCCCCCAGCCCCTGGTGCAGCCCATGGTGAGGCCGGCTGTCCCCCGGCAGCCCACGGAGGCCCACGCTGGAGCAGATCCCCACCTACAGCCCAGGGAGGACCCCACACCGGAGCAGGGGGATGCCCAAAGGCGACTGGGACCCCATGGGAAGCCCATGTTGGAGCAAGTTTGCTGGCAGGACTTGTGACCCTGTGGGGAACCCACGCTGGAATAGTCTGCACCCCATGGAAGTGACCCACAATGGAGTAGTTCATGAAGAATCATAGCATGAGAAGGACTGTGGGAAGGACTCACACCAGAGAAGTCCGTGGAGGACTGTGCCTTATGGGGGGACCCCATGCTGGAGCAGGGGCAGAGGGTGAGGAGTCCTCCCCCTGAGGAGGAAGGATCAGCAGAGACAGTGGGTGATGAACTGGCCCCAACCCCCATTCCACATCCACCTGCGCTGCTTGGCAGGAGGAGGGAGAGAAATCAGGAGTAAAGTTAAGCCTGGGAAGAAGGGAGGGGTGGGTGTAAGGAGTTTTTCAGACTTGGTTTTATTTCTCATTGTCCTACTCTGTTTTGATTGGTAATAAATTAAACTAATTTCCCCAAGTTGAGTCTGTATTGCCTGTGACTGTAATAGGTGAATGATCTCCCTGTCCTTATCTCGACCAACGAGCCTTTCATTACATTTTCTCTCCTCTTTCCAGTTGAGGAGGGGAGTGATAGAGCAGCTTTGGTGAGCACCTGGCATCCAGCCAGGGTCAACCCACCACACACAAAATGCACAATGTCTGTCTGGCTCAGAATAAGAGGGAAAAATGAATGATTTAAGGTGTTTCCTTGTATTGTGAGGCTTTTTGGAGGTGGACAAAAATATCTGCAGGTGCAGAGCATCTTCTGTTAGGATGGATGTGGATAGACTAACTTTCTTTACAAACATCAACTTATTGAACCAGGCTGTGAACTGGGTATCTGTGAGCTGTGGACTGTGAGACCTATAGCAACCACATCTGAAGAATCACAATGTTGCTGCATAGCTGTGGGGATAATGTGAATTATCCTTGCCTGTGTAATGGGATTTAATATATTAAGAAATCTGTCATATCTTCAATACCATGTAAAAGCTAAAAGGGCACCAAAGACTATGAGGGACTTTGTGGAGCAGCTGATAGATCTGCCTTGTAGGGATAAACACTCTCCAAAAATATCTGTATACTTGTTTCTAAAAACGCACAGACCTTTTAGCTCAGAGGGACGCACTGAGAAGAGGAGGTTTTTCTTTTCTTTCTCGAAGAATAATTTTCAGTGCTTTCTGCAGATGGCCAGGTTCTGCATTTACTAGCTTGCCTTGGGGTTTTGGATCAGTGTGGGATCCCCCCAGGCAGAGTTACCAGGGGTCATGGTCATAACTGAAATGGCGAATGGGGTTTCTGATCAAAAGCCCTCCTCTGAATGTCTATCTCTCCTACTGGTGACAGGGTACGCTGAAGGAGGTGGTATATGGCTTGAGGACTCATGAAAACACTGTTCCCAGTCTAATTTGAATGAAATATCTCAGCAGAAGGAGAGTATCATCCTGCTGCACTTTGTCTTATAGGTTAGCACAGACCAAATCCACAGGGATGTTTTGTCCAGAGGGATGCTTTCTGAACCAGAGCTTCTCAAATTGACCCTAGTTTTGAGCTCCTAACAAAATCATCCTCTCCGCTTTCATGGTTGCCTCAGAGTTTATTTCAAGTTTTTTCCATATGACATGCCACTGCTTGGAAATGGTGTCTCTTCTTTTAGCTCTATGAAGGCCATTAATTTAAAGACCAACTGAATCTCTGAGATTCCCCTGGCTTTTAACAGTTGCTCATTCAAATGCTACAGTCCTGCGGGTAAAAAGACAACTGAAAGCTTTCTCTTCTCACCTTGTTTCAGCAACTAGCAAAATAATGGAGGGACATGTGAACAGAAATCCATAAATACTAGGAATTAGAGCCAAATATTGACGCATCAAAGGCCATTACTTTTAATTCACCAATTCCCAAAAGATTATTCCAACTGCTTCTTGTATGACCCAGCTTCTCTTTGTGTAAATGACTCAGCCCAACAGGACATTTTAGATGACATTTATTATTTACATTTTTATATCCCTTTGGAGATTCCCTCCCTTTCCACTGAGCCCTCTCATCTTTCTTTTAATTTCTGTCCCAGCTTTCTCACTGTGCTGTATCATCATGACTGTGAGAGCCAGAGTAGAGGAATATGCCCAAGACCAGTGTTTTGAGTATTACAGGAGAAAAAAAAAATTAATGGAATAGCTCACCTGTTGAAATTCTAGTTATAACTGGCTGTACTAAAGTCTGCTCGGTGTTTGTCAGTAAAGCAGCTTGTATTTTCATGTAGAATTTCTTCCCAAAGGACTTTGTAGTAAAGACGATTTAGCAGGCAGCACTCTTCCCTTATTCAATCACAATGAAATAATATTTTGCTGGACAGAGTGTTTTCATGATAAGACCACACTATTCCTAGTATGCAGACACAGTTTGCCTTTTTTTGTCATGCATCTCACAACTCCTTTTGCTTTCCCGCTAGTATGAATAGCTGTGTTAATTTTAGCTCAGAGGTGGCTGTTGCTAGGGGTAAGAGCATGCTGATGATGAAGACCATAGAATTATCTAAGAGTAACTCCCAGTTACAACTGAATGCAAAAGGGTTTTCCCATGCTATGAAGTGTGTTAATAGCCTGTCTTCAAATCTTCCTGTCCTTTCCAGGAGTAACCTACGCATTTCAGTGTTCTTGAGTGAGAAAAAAAGAACTCCTTTTCTGTGCCTGAGTGGAGAAGTCACTGGAGAGGTGGGAGAAGCAGCCTGAAGTCTTTACCTGACCCAAAGGAGGGATTTTAGCCAAGGTAAACAGCCTTCCCTGGGTCATTTTGGAGGACCAAGTTGACCTTTCTTCCTCTCTTTTCTTATTTACTGTTATACAGTGATGTCATCTGCTCCTACAGGCACACGTGGCCACCCAAAGAGACATTCAGGCTCTTACATCTTCCATGTGAATCTTCCTTAATATTCCTGAAGAGCAGCTGCTGAGATATCTTAACTCATACTAGCAAAGGTGAGTTTAACCTTTGCTGAAATGACCTAAATACAGGTCTCGCTCTCACTAATGGATGACATAACTCCACATAGTCCATATTTTAATAGGAAGTCCTCAAGAAATTACTTGTTTAAGTATGTTCCTCATCCACTAAAGAACAGGAGATACAATTTATAAAATCATCCACTTTTCATGTGCTGATGTCTGAACTGATCGTTTGTTCCACAATCACTCTCATGTTCAGAAATGCTGTGCGTCTGCGTATGATATGTAAAGACTAGGTGTTTTTAATGATAATTTGCAAATCTGCAGCACCTTCTAGCCGAAGATGATAAGACCCTTTGCTAATCTACACTCCTAGTTAGCTCTTTTTGCCAGTCCCTTAGTGGCAGATAGGAAGATAGTCAGGGACAGGTTGTCAGTCATGCACTTTATTACCCCTGCAGTGCATGTTAGGACACCAAGAGAGAAAAGTTTCCATTTCCAGTTGCAAAAGAAAGGGGGAAAGAAAGAGGTGGAGAATTTATGGCAGATAGATTTGGCATTTCATCTCAGACCATTCCAGAGGGGTTTTCCAGAGCCAAGGACAGACTCCTGTGAGGAAAGCCTGACTCCTTGATATCAGTAGCGATTGTTATACTGATTTTCATCTAACTGAGATTACAGACTACTTCAGGTTGTGAGCAAAACCACTCTTCTTCCCAAGCAAAAGAGTCCCATGTCTTTGCACTTGCAAAACCTGTGCTCAGTGGTGCATCTCCACTCTTTGCTGTGTTCAGGGAAGGACTGGCACAGAGGCTACAGAAGGTGCTGTTTGGTGTCTTGGGTTTGTAGATGGTTAATAACCATGAATCTTTCTGAGCAATAGCCTTTGCTCACAGAGTGGGGCAGAAATGTAGGGATGAAACATCTGTGCCCTGGGAAAGACACTGGCTTAACGTCCTTTTCCCTTTTGCTAATGCATGAATGTTCTTTGCAGTATGCAAGATATCTCAAGTTCAAACATCTGGTGTTCTTTGCAACTTCAGGCGTGTTCAACATCTTCCCCTAAGTAAGAGGTAACTCTTGGAGAGAACTGTTTAGAGAAACGAGAAGGGTGAGAGAGGTGTCTCTTTGGCACTGAGATGCCTTTTAAGTCTGTGGATCTGAACCACCATTGAGCACAGACTGTCCCAGCAGGGAAGCAGCTGGGGAGGCAGCATGTGCACGTGTCTGCTAGACCACAGCGTGAAAAATTGTTTGCATCTTTATTGGCACTTTCTTAAAAAGAAGAATTTTGTTACTGTTTGGAATGACACCAAAAAAATTGTCAAATCCAAAGAAAATGTTTCAAGTCACTTGATGCTTTGAACTGTGGAAATGTTTCAATGAAGCTTTTTTTCTTTTTGTAAAATGAAAAAAATACAGAAATGAGAGTCTGTTTCAAACGCTAAATATCTGTTTCATACAGGGAAAAATTAGAAAACGATTATCCTGCCTTTTCCGTTCCCTCCGTTCACTGTTTCCATTGAAGTTTCAAACATCCTTCAGGCTCTTTACTAATTCATAAACCCAGGAAACTGTCACTAATTTAAGAAGCAAACTTATCAAGGAAATGTAAGAAGAGCGTTCGCACACTTGATAACCCAGTATCTGAGAGTCTACTCTCATCTACCAAGGGACTATTCTCATTTACCAATATCATTGGGGGAACCCCAGTCCAACAGAAAAGATTTGGTAAACATGATTTGGAAGCTATCCAGCCTGGCATGGGATGGAAACACACATCGCCTTGCAATCAGTGCTGCCTACTGCAAAGTACCACTGCCATTTCGAAGCCGCAGCCTTCTATGAAGGTACTGATAAACAGTGCAATAATAGTACTTTGAAAATGATAAGTGGAACATTAAACTCTGCTCCAGTTCCTTAGCTCCCAGTGATAACAAACATTCACCAACAAATATTAGTTATGAAGATGCAGCACAACATGTGCCAGGAAATTACAGACAGAAAAATCAATCTCCTCTAATGATGTGAATGCAGCACTATCCCGAGCTCTAAAAGCCAGAACTTCTGGTTTTGTGTCTGAAATGTCCTGGCAGAAGATAAAGATCTTATCACTTGCTGAAATGAAAAGTACAACTTTTAAAAAACATATTTCTGAACCCATGGGAGAAATGCCAGCATCCATTTAAGGATGAAGGAATTCAGCATACTCTCTTCTGCATCTGAAAACATGGAAGATGGAGATACTACATGTTAAAGCAGATGCAATAATTCACTGATTTGTGACTGGTAAATTCAGAGTATCGCCCCTACATTGATAATGTTTGTAGAGCCTATACTTAATGCAAGATGAATAAAAGAATATTTTCAAGCCTTCCTGGACTCTACTGAATGGCTCAGTAAATTTCTTCTGAATTTATAATTTGCTGTTGCTTTTCAAAATGCCATGCACAAGAGAAAGGGAGAGAGACTCATAGGGATAGTTAGCAAGTGGAATGGGTTAGTGGGGAAGATGATTGAAGAATCTCATTGTGCTGAAGTTTTACTGACATTTCTTTCTACAGAAGGCAGCCTGCCATCTCAGCATTTCTTCTATTCTTGAAGTGCCTTATCTTCTCAGCCATGTGTTCATACGCTGTGTTAATGAGCATGATGTAAAATACATTTCACATAAAGCCAATGCAAGCCTGATTTACAAAGGATGGGGTGAAAACCTGCCTTTGCAATGGGATGCGAATCCTAACGTAGCAGAATTTTCTGCGAATGCTATATAGTTGTAAATAATGGAAGAAGGATCAGAACAGACAAGTCAAGCCAATGCCTGAGGTGCATCTTAATTGCCTCTCTCAGTACAAACAAATAGCAACACGTGTTGCTTCTAGTAAGCTCAGCTGGGCAGATATTTTAATGTTTTTGGCCCAATCTGTATGACATACAGTAGTTATTGTTTATTGTTTTATCCAGCTCAGCTGGGCAGATATTTTAATGTTTTGGTCCAATCTGTATGACCTACAGTAGTTACTGTTTATTGTTTTATCAGTCAACCTACCCCATCTCAATTGCACTAATGCAAGAGGAAAGGCTAGTCCTGTCTCCCTGGGATCTGTTTAGAGACATATGAAACATGTTTTAGACTTTCTGAACTGATTGTGTTGTGAGGTCTACAGAAAAATTTGATGATATCAAACTGAGTGGGCAAGTGGACAATTCAGAAGGGAGAGCCTGCCATATGGGGAAAGGCTGAGAGAACTGGTTTTGTTCAGCCTTGAGGAAATGATACCAAACTGAGTGGGCAAGTGGACACTTCAGAAGGGAGAGCCACCCTGCAGGAAGACCTGAATAGGCTCAAAGAGTGGGCTAACAAGAACCTTATGAAGTTCAACAAAGACAAATGTAAGGTCTTTCAACTGGGAAAACATAATCCAGGAGTGCAGCACAGGCTAGGATCTACCTGACTGGTGTGAAGCTCTGTGGAAAAGGACTTGGAGGTCCTGATGGACAACAAGCTCAATATGAATGAAGTATGCTGCTGCAGCAAAGCAAGCCAGCAGGATTGTGGGTTGCATCAACAAGTGCATCACCAGCAGAGATAAAGAAAGAAGTCATTATCCCAGTCTACTCAGCGCTTGTTCATACACCTGGAATATTGTGTTCAGTTTAGTCCCTGCTATGCAAAAAAAGATGTGGACAGGCTGGAGAGGGTCCAGAGAAGGGCTACAAAGGTGATCAAAGGACTGGGAAGCCTGCCATATGGGGAAAGGCTGAGAGAACTGGGTTTGTTCAGCCTTGAGGAGAGAAAGCTTAGGGGAGACCTTGTCACCATGTTCCACTATTTAAAAGGTGGCTACAAAGAAGATGGAGACTCCCTTTTTACATGGAGTCACATGGAAAGTACGAGAGGTAACGGGTACAAGTTACTCCTGGGGAGAATCCAATTCGATACAAAAGGAAAATTTATCACAATTAGAAGGATCAGCTGTTGGAATAATCTCCTCAGGGAAATGCTGGATTCCCCAACACTGGACACTTTAAGATTCAGCTGGACAGGGTGCTAGGCCATCTTGTCTAGATGGTGCTTTTGCCAAGAAAAGTTGGACCAGATGATCATTGAGGTCCCTTCCAATCTGGTATTCCATGATTCTGTGACTGAAAAAAAGGCTTCCCTGAGCAGGTAATAGAAAGAGGTATTCAGCTATGTTCAGATCCAATGCAGGTTTATAGATCTTGATGGGGGCATATGGATTACCTTCCTCCTGTTTCTCCATTTTACTTGTACTTTTATTTTTCCTTCCTTTCAAACCTGTTTCTAAAGCGTATTGAAATCACTCTTGTATTCACTATTTCAAAGGTGGGACAACCCTCAGTACTAAAAGTCTAAAGGATCTGTTTGACCCTTGATTTTTTAGATACACGTGTTTTCCTAAGTGCTCAAAATTAAGTTTTGGCAAGACAGAATAACTTGAGATACTAGGCTACTGTTTCGCCTTTGATTACAAAAGATTTTGTCTACCACTGCAAACAATGTTCTCCTTTCCACTAAGGGAATGAGATATTGACTTTTGACACCAAAAGATGTATTCAGCTATTTGCTTATTGATAGTAACACATGCACTTTTTAATCTATAATTCAGTAATTTAATCTCATTGACTTACAATGGCAACAGTCCTTGCTGAACATCTGGTGGCGTGACTATGAGGGAAAGGGCAGGGGAGATCTCATCACCTTTCCACCTTGCCATGGCCCTTTCTTCCAGTGCCAGGTATTTCTCTGTGCATTGGCTAGACTTTTGTACAAATTAGAGCATAATGCCTCCTTGATTTGTGTTTGATTCTTCAGGTAACATTTTCTGCAGCTCACTCCTTGTTACCCCTCCTGTGTCCATGGTTGATTAGTTGGTGATAGAGTCCAACATGGAGTCCAGTCCATCATGAAGCTGGCAGAGACTTCTGCAGCATGTGAAACAGTGAAGAATGTTGTATTCAGTCACCTATTTAAACAAGAAATATTTGTTGAAAAAATACCATGTGAGCAGCTCAAACTCTTTAGAATTGGCCATTTGTAAGGAACTGATTCCGCGACGAGTTCATGTCTTAAATTGTTTTCGAAGTGATAGCTGACAATGGGAACAAGCGAGCTCTGTGTAGGTGGGGTAGTGCTTTTTCCCTGTGCCAGCTCACTCCCTGGGCAGCAGGCATAACTGCTCTTGCACAGACCCAGGGTCATGCCTAGGTCATGGTAAGGGGATAAAAGGGGAGGGGGCTATACAACCACCTGAGCCCCGCGAGTACCCCAGACCCATTTCCAGAGCCTTCCAAGGCAAAGACTGTTCATGTGTCTGCCAAGGTGAATCTCCTCCCCTAAGGAGGAGCTGAATTCTAAAAAACCCAGAGTTTCAAAGAACCAGGCATGCACCCACCACCAGAGGACCACCTCTTCAAGCAACTTACATCACTGGATCCAAGGGTGGTGATACCTCTCTATCTCTTGTATTTTCTTTCTTTCTCTTTTTTCTCTTTCTCTTTCTCTTTTCTCTGTTGTTTAAGTTGTTGTTGTTTAAAGAAACCCAAAACCGTTTTGGTCATACCACTTTTCCCTGTTATAATAAATTGTCCTGTGTTGTTTACCAGTTGTTTGGTGTCGGTTCACCTTAATTTACTTCAAAGGATTCACAAACTAGTTGTGACCAGGTAGTAATACCATTCCAGAGGACCCCATTGACGAGTTTCTGCAATTAGTCACAGGATTGCTCTAGTCACAGCATCCAAGCAGGCCTTGCATGGGACAACTTGGCTTGAAAATCCCCTTTAGTCAACGTACTGGGCCTGGCTAGGATAGAGCTGATTTTCTTCATAGCATCCCATATAGTGCTATATTTCAGATTTTTGACCAAAATAGTACTGATAACACAGTAGTATCCTAACTTTTGCTAAGCACTGTTTGCACAGCATCAAACCTCTACTACTCACTCTGCCCTCCCAGTGAAGAGATTGGGGGGTATGCAGTAGACTGGGAGGGGACACAACCGAGCAGATGACCCAACCTGACCAAAAAGGTGTTCCATACCATACAACATCAGCAATAAAAGCCGGGGGAAGAAGAAGGAAGGAAGGATGTTTGAAGTTATGGCATTTGACTTCCCAAGTAGCCATTATGTGTGACGAAGTCCTGCTTTCTTGGAAATGGTTAAACATGTGCCTGCCACTGGGATGTAGTGAGTGAATTCTTTATTTTGCTTTGCTTGTGTGTGCAGCTTTTTCTTTACCTATTAAACTGTCTTTGTCTCAATCCACAAATTTTCTAACTTTTGCCCTTTGGATTCCTTTCCCCATCCCACTGCTGAGGGAGTGAGTGAGCAGCTCTGTAGGTCTTAGCTGCCTACCAGGGTTAAATCACAACAACCAATAAAAAAAAAATCAGTGTTTTCCAGGTAAAGATTATGGTTTAAGGAAATCTGATTTTTATAAAGGAAAGCACAATACAGTAAAGACATTCTTAAACTGTGGTGAATTCAGTGGAGTACCACTGAGATGGTTAGGACTGGGGCACTTGCCCTGTGCAGAGAGGCTGCAGGGCCAGGGGTTGTTCAGCCTGGAGAAGAGACAGCTTTGGGGGACACCTAACAGCAACCTCCTGTACCTACAGGTAGATTATCAAGGACACCATCAGACTCTTCACAGGGGTACATGGAGGGAGGACAAGGCATTAGCCACAAGTGGATACAAGGGAGATTCAAAGTGGATATAAGGATAAACTTCTCCAGTATGAGGAACAGGTTGCCTGAAGAAGGCTGTGCAGTCTGCATCCTTGGAAGTTTCCAAGACCTGACTGAATAAAGAACTGGACAGCCTGGTATGACCTTGTAGCTGATCCTGCTTTGAGCAGGAGGTTGGGCTAGAGACCTCCTAGATCCCTTCCAGCCTGAATTAACCTGTGATCCTACTATCATGTATAGACACTACAGCCTCCCACTTACTCTTCTTAGTACAGGAAAGGATATTTTCTCTGAGGAATACTGGGTTTGAAATCTAATACAAAACACCACACTAAAGCAAGTTTTCAGAGTGACTCCAGGTCTTTGCTGCTATTTCATCACAGTGGGCAGTCCTTGTTAAGTGTCCTGGTTTTGGCTGGGATAGAATTAATTTTCTTCCTAGTAGCTGATACAGTGCTGTGTTTTGAATTTAGTACCAGAATTATGTTGATAACACACTG
Source organism: Cariama cristata (assembly GCF_000690535.1). Classification (NCBI taxonomy): domain Eukaryota; kingdom Metazoa; phylum Chordata; class Aves; order Cariamiformes; family Cariamidae; genus Cariama; species Cariama cristata. The sequence continues at coordinate 238 of NW_009597534.1, read as the reverse complement.
ATGTTTTGGTTGTCACTAAGTAGTGCTTACTCTAAGTCAAGGACTTTTCAGTTTCCCATGCTCTGCCAACACAGAGGTGCACAAGAAGCTGGAAGGGAGCATAACCAGGACAACTGACCCCAACTAGTCAAAGGGATATTCCATACCATAGAATGTCATGCTCAGTATATAAACTGGGGGCAGTTAACTGGGAGGGGCCAGTTGCTGCTTGGGGACTGGCTGGACATCAGTCAGCAGG
>NW_009597533.1:45725-50543 GCF_000690535.1 Cariama cristata | reverse complement strand
CCCCGCGGGCGGCGGCGGGAGCGGCCCTGAGGGACTCTTGCCCTGAGACCATTGCAGCCTTGGAACTGGAAACTGGTGTGGTTATTTAGAAATAAATAAAGTAGCGCTTCTCTAAAGACCATAGGTCTGGAAAACGCCAGGAGGTAGTTTTGTAATGCAAAAGTAGTTAAAGTTTTGTACGTACGTAGGTGAAATGACAGAAGGTATGGGAAATAAAGGAGTATTAAGAGTTTATCCTGATTTTTATGTGCTTGTAGACAAATATTTTGCTGAGGGATTGGGGGTAGGTAGTCTTTTGATTTTGGAAGGTTGAGAAAGGGGAATATAGTAATAAAAACTATCATCATGAAATAACACTCATGCGACTCATGTTTATTTCATTTTTACTGTTGTGGTTTTGGGTGGGTTTTCTTCCTTAGACCAAAGAAGAAAGAATAGTTGTCCTGGAAACTGAAAATGCTGCTCTTCATCTAAAACTTGCAGAGGTAACTATTGTTTATTTTTCCAAAAAGATTTCTTATGAAAATAGAAGAATAAGACACTGAAATATGCCTTCCTATTTTCAGGTTTTGCAGCCTCTTTACCTGTTGGGGAAATCTATGAAGGGATTAAGGCTCAGCATTTCTTTGTTTCTTTCTTTTTTTTTTTTAAATCATAACTGGTAGCAGTAATGGTAGACTGATTAAGTAACTAGAAGTTGACATACTTTTAAATAATTGCCATTGTTTTAAATCTATAAAAATGAACTGAGGGAATGACTCTGCAAGCATTAAATATGGAATATCACTTTCTGCTTGTAGGGTAAATGTTTATCTAAAAGACAAGGGTAGATTTTGAAGGAATACTTTTTAGACATAATTAGGAGGATGCTGTGAAAAGGACTGTTCACAGAGTGCAGGAAAGACTTTTCATTATGAGTAGCTTACCAGAGATGCCCTATTGCGTGTCTTCATAGCACTAGTGTTACACTTGTCTAGAAAAGGCTGTACTGTTGCAGAAGTCGGTCACAGAGCATACAGCAACAACTGGATGCCCTCATATTCTTATATCCTTCTACAGAAGCATATGTTGTTCCTAGACCATTATTGAAACAAGGAGCAGCATGTGATAATGTTTGGGGTCTTCAAAGGTAGGATTTCAGAGATTTAGAGAATTTTGAATGTCATTCTATATTGCTAGAACAGAGCCAGCTGTGAGTATTACTTGTGATACCGACTGTTGGCCAAGAGTTTCTAATCTGGGCTGAAACACTAAATGGTTGGGTGACCTCAGGAAAGCCATTTGCCCTCCCTGTGAGTTTGTTAACACCTGTGGATTAAAGTGGGTTTAACATTTTTCAAAACCTGACTGGAAGCAGATGGTACATCTGAAATTAGTTTTGCTAGGTATGCAGCAGAATACTATAATTTATTCTGAGAAAATGTTTCTATTATTTTTGTTCTGCTTTATAGTATTTACCAAAAACCTCAAGTGTTTCAGCTGATATTTTTTTACCCTCATAAGCGTAAGAAATCAATTATTCTAGTCAGTAAGGTGCATCAGATGTAGGAAGAAGTTATCTGAGTATTAGATAATGAAGCCTTGTTTTCCATATGCAGCACTGTTTCATTTTACTGCAAAAGGTGCTGGAACATACGAGCATCTGCAGACACATGAGGAGCGTGGCAGTGTTACCACCATCAGTCAGAAACAACATCAAATGATTCATGGAAATATTTTGCAATTAACCTTGCACTGATGTTTCTATTCAGGCAGTTATTTAAGTATACTTAAGACTTTTGCTTCTCCTTGGTTAGTTCGCCCCAGCAATCTGAAAACATGAGCTAAACAGACACCTGTGAAATGGTTTTACCTCAATTGAAGAGTCTATTAAAAAGAATACAAATTTTAATTAGATGAATTCAAGGTTGTGCAATGTTGCACCATATCTTCCAATATTTCACCATCTGTGCTGGTGAAAAAAGCTGCTGCCCTCGGCTATCAATCAACTGACCCTTCAGATCTGCTGGTGGAGCTGCCTGAGTGATTGAGCTATAACAAGTCCAGGCACAGTGACCAGGGTTAACAGAGGTCTAATTCTTAACTTGTACGAGCTAATTGGATTTGTTTTGGCTGAAGTGAGTTAGGAAGCTTTGGAGACAAACTTAGGAGCATAGCCACAAATTAGGATTTGCAGTGTAAATGTTTGTCTATATGTTGCATCAGTCTAATAAAAAATTACCTCTTGCTACAGACCTTCCCTTGCTTTTATCCTTAAGACAATCACGAATATCAGCACTGCCACTGTTTTCTGCAGCCCAGTATGTTATTATCCTAGCAGCATATTGTAGGGGTTGTTATGGAACATAAGAAGTCAGATTTTTTTTTCTCTGTAGACTTGCTTTTGCCTATTTGGAAATGTGTTCGTCTACCTGCATGCCCCTTGCTTTTGTTAGCAGTCCTTGAGGTCCTGAGCCTGCAGGCTTCCATACACAAAGCCAAGTCTGCCAGAATGGATCTGATTGCAGAACTGAGATTTCACTTTGGAGAACACTGTTAAGTAGTTCAGTTTCACTTCTGTTTATTATAAAGCTGACTATAAAAAGGTTTATAGTTGGTTTTTTGCTTCTCCTGCATGAGCACCGATTTGCAAGTTTTGGCCTACGAACAACTCTGATGAATGCTAAGACTATTTTCATGGAGAAAACCTCAAAACCAAGGCAGCATTTGCAATAAAGATAAACTTGACAGCGGAAGTGATGAGAGGTTGACTGCAATGACAGTAGAATCGGCCATTCCGCTTTTATTGTTCGTGTTGAGAAAAATGGGGGGGTCAAGGGGAACCTGTGCAGATGGTGGAAAACGTATTACATGTTAGAAGTAGGTTTTAACTAGCTTAACCTTATTTAACAATAAGGCTTGAGTACTGCAATTGCTTAGATATATACTTACCTTTTCACATGTGATTAGAGATACTAATTCTGGTGCACTGCTTGTATGCATTTTTGTCAAGCATGTTTGTAAATATTGCATCTAAGTAACATAAGTCTTGAAAATCGTCAGAGTGAAAGAACACATGAACACTGTATAGAATCAGTCTCAATTTCTGGGAGCTTGAAGCCTGTAGCAAAAAATGAGAGTTTTTTAAAAATTATCTCTCCCTGCTATTTCTTTTCCACGTAAGAACTATGCTTTGTGAAGGTGAAAAAGCCACATAAAAAGGTTGGTTTAGATTAAGTGAAGAACTTTTCTTGGAAAATATAATCTTCTTCAGGCATAAGTAAGTGGTTTTCGGTACTGCAGGAGCATTTTAGTAATCTGATGCTGAGGTTTACCACCCTAAGGAAGTAGAATATTGTGATGTTAGCCGGATACCTCAAGGTGATCCTTCACGTGACTCAGAAAAAGGTAAAAGAAAAGAAATGATGTATTTACAACATCACATGTAATCAGACAGTTGAGTTACAAATATTTATGGGGACAAAGGGGACAGAATGCAACACAAAACACACAAAACTTGAGTGCTTTAAAGTGGTTTGTTTTTGTTTTTTTTTAAATTTAGGGGTTTTTTTGTTGTGTTGTTTTGTTTTTAAACAGTACCAAGGTTTGGCTGGAAGAAGCACTAATGAAGTGTTGCAGCTCTACTCTGCTCATGGCCAGCAGCAGAAATTGCAGAGAAGTTCTGTTGTAACCCAGCTGCATGGAGCAATAAAGGTAAAGACATTTAGTAATAATGTAGGCATAACCTATGCCCTAAACATTTACATGTTTATTGAATACAGTAAAACCCAGAAAATGGTCAGATATGAACCTGATCTGTGGCTTTATTGTATTCACAGTAGTGTTTGCAGTGAAGTGTAGCAATGCCTGAATTAGCTTAAAACTTAGAGGGGTTTTGCTGCAATAGCCTGCAAATTCACCTGAGAAGCTGGTAAAAGTGGCTGCTCCTGAGCTCCAGAATCTTATGTATAGGCTGCTATCAATACCCAAGCTAGATATTTTTATAATCAAAACCTTGCAATCCCTGATTTGACTATCATATAGACACCTCCTAAAAAACAGTAATTGTGATATACTTTAACCAGATGGACAGATCCTTTAAAAAAGCATTGGAGAGCTCCATTGATTTCACTGAGAGTTTTGCTCTGGTAGACCTCACAAGAGCAAGTAGTTTGCTGTGTGCTCACTCAGATTGTCTTAATTTTGCATCAAAGAGATTGGAACTGTTCTCCCAGTACCAGTACCATAATATTTTCCTCTGTTGAAGTTACTCCATAGAATAGTGAGTTCCTTTTAAGGACACTGATAAATGTCAGCTTTTCTTAGGGCATAAGGCACTGAATGCCTGCATAAAATAACTGAAAAGTATCTCAGGAAAGAAATTTGATTCTTAACAGGCAGAAGGATGTAGCTTAACTGTAGTATAGTTGGACTAGATGATTGTTGTGGGTCCCTTCCAACTGAACTGTACTGTTCTGTCCTAATTACAGTGATTCTGCTCAGTAAATTTTGCAGTAGTGTTTTACATTTTAGGTTAGGTAGAGTGGCAGAACTGCTTGTGATGCAATAACAGTGGATTGAGATGGTTTACTCTCTGTTGTGGTTTAACCCCAGCTGGTAGTTGCGCCCCACGCAGCCACTTGCTCACTTTCCCGTAGTGGGATGGAGGAGAGAGTCGGAAGAGTAAAAGTGAGAAAACTCATGGGTTGAGATAAAGACAGTTTAATAGGGAAAGCAAAAGCTGTGCACACAAGCAAAGCAAAACAAGGAATTTGTTCCCCACTTCCCATGGGCAGGCAGGCGTTCAGCCATCTCCAGGAAAGCAGGGCTCCATCACAC
>NW_009597533.1:18739-45639 GCF_000690535.1 Cariama cristata | reverse complement strand
TATGGTATGGGATGTCCCTTGGGACATTGGGGTCAGCTGTCCCAGCTTTGTCCCTTCCCAACTCCTTGTGCCCCCCCAGCCTCCTCACTGCTGGGGTGGGGTGAGGAGCAGAAAAGGCCTTGGCTCTGGGTGAGCCCTGCTCAGCAGTAACGAAAGCATCCCTGAGTTATCAACACTGTTTTAATCACAAATCCAAACCACAGCCTTGTACCAGCTACTGTGAAGAAAATTAACTCTATCGCAGCCAAAACCGGAACACTATCAGAGATCAATGAATGTTAGGAGAGATCAAAGCTCTCCAAATAAAAGTTTAGATTAGTGGTAATTCTATACTCATAAAGAAAAATACTTCTTCCCAGTTATATTCTGTGGCTTTTGAGAGTGAGAAATGCAGTGATTTTCTCCCTTTAGATTATTGTTTTATCATTGAAACTAGTCAATTAATTCAAGGCCAATATCACAATTGGAAAAATAAAATGTGACAGAATATGTGACACTTTGTACCAGGCTGACTAATGAAATATGACAGTGCTTCTGTGAGATAAGATATTGTTAAGTTCATCTTACAGATGACGTTACATGTTCATTCCAAGACTTAGATGTCAAGAAGTCTGCTAATCCTAAAATCAAGTCAATTTGGTTTTACTTTATTTGGACTTTTAAGTGAATATAAGCTGCTCTTAAAAACATTTAAAAGTCTCATCATGTATGTTATGCTGAGTTATATCCATAATACAAATTCTTTTCTGAACAATAAAGGTTTCTGATCTTTTCAAAATACATCTGTTCTCATAGGAAGGCATAGAACTTGCTTATATAAGAAATGACTTAGGTGAAGCTTAGCAAATACCTCCTGATCAAAGTGTGGAAAAGGAATGCAGTAAGGGATATATGGATCACAATTTTTCATTGCTAATTCTGTATATGACTTATAAGTGGACAGAACACAAACACATACACACACTTACTTTGTTGGATGAAATAAGAGAGAGACTTTATTATACCTGAAGCTGTGTTATGGTCAAAGTATGTACCATAAGATGGTAAGGATCCAAAAAGTCTTGCAGAAGTCTTTAGGAAATGACATTACTAAATACCTTGCAGGACCCTTTTCTAAACGTGCTGAAAGATAAACTCCTGAAGACTTCCTTTCATCAAGTAGAGGGTTCTTCCTGACTGCGCTATCTCACCATAATTATTTGTGGTAGTGTTATATTGACTCTTCCTTAACTGCTGTTTTTGCATCTTTATAACGTGTTTTTTTCTTCTTTCTGAGAAGAGGCTTAAGCAAGACCTGAAGAGCCTCCATTCATTTGCTCTTGAGCTTTCAAAAGACTTCCAGCGTCAAAGCAAGACTTATCTTTACCAAGTTTTGACAGCAGTCCAAGGGATACAGCTGCAAAATGAAGCAATGCAAAGTAAGGCTCATTGCACTTACATTTCAAACGTAACACAACAGTGTCATTGTTAAATGTTACTAACATTAAAAGGTTGAGTTTTATTTTCTGAGAAACATGTCACTGAAATTGTAGCACTTGGTTTTTATTTGACATTAGATCATCAAGGAGTTCTGAAGCATTATAAAGTGTACAAATAACTCTGCAGAGGTTATGACTGGTAATTTGGATTTAGCTTTTGCGTTGATCACAGCTGCTACTAGACTGCTGCTGAGTTGGCTCAGCTGTAACATTTTCAATCTGAAGTTCTCAGGCTTGTTATCTTGACTGTTTGAGAATGGCTGAATAAAGAATGTGTTGATTTAGCTGAAATTTGTCTGCTTTTGACTGTACCAGAAAAGGACTTGGGTGATTTCAGAGATTTCTGAAAATACTGTCTAAAATCAGGACAGACTGGATTTTTAATGTTTCTGTGTATTTACGGAGAAAATTTTACTTCCAAATCAAAACCAGTTCCACCCACTAGACTGTAGATAATAACACCACACGGACTACTGTTTCGGAATTCAGGTCCTTCCTTGTTCATGTGTACATAGAAAGCAGACCCTGCAGTGCAGTGGTGTGCTCTGCCCTCATCCCTGAGGACTAAGTGCATTGGTCCTACACCTGGATCTCTTGGCATGGATCTCTGCACCTGCTTTCAATATCCTTAATTCTGGTGGAGCTTCTACCAGGCCTGAGAAACACAAGACATACAGAGCTTAAATTGTTTGAAGCTTAGCAGCCTGATGAACTAACAACAAATGCACAAATTTATAATTGGAGTCGTCCCTGGGTGATGCTGTAATATCCATGTGTTGCCATTTAAAAGGTACATTTTTCTCCTGCTTTACTTTTTCATTGAAATACTTAATTTTGGGACTGATTTGATGCTGATGGGACTACTTGTGTCAATAGCAACAAACAGCATTCTCGATGATGGGTGTTTGCAGAACTTGTCCCTCTATGTTATGTACTAACTTAGGATTAAAATTGATTTGATTACTATATTATCCATGTAGAGAAAATGCTTAATCAAGTTGTCATTAAAATGGAAAAAAACAAAGTGGAAAATTAACCGTAGATGAAGGTCATTGTTTCTCTTACTGAAGCAGGAAGATAAAGGAACAGATAGGAGGTTGGATTTGGCACTTGAGCTGTTGTGGTCTAAATAAATAGTAAGTATTCTTTATGAAACCTTGCAAATTCCCATTGACTGTTCTCAGTTTGCACTTCGTGGTGCATTGTTCTATGAAATCATAACCAGGAGAAGCTTCATTGCCTATAACAAAATAGTGTGTTGGTACTTAGGTGGATGACTTACGTTTTTTATTTGGCCATTTTTCAGTTCTCTGTCAAATGTTTTAGGTGGAGATTCTATTGTTAAGGTTAAATATGATGGTTGGAATTGCCATCCCTAAATTACATGTAATCTTTTGTAAACAGAAAGTCCAAAGTATGTATTCTGGAGACAACATATGTTATCAGTTTAATCTTAAAATAGAGATTGAAAATGAGGGAGAGAATTATAGAAGAAACATTCAAGTAGGTTAATTTCGAGGCTGTAGTTGACATGCAGCAAGCTGTAAAACTTCCCTGCAATAATATGAGTAGTCCCTTGCTGAGAAATATTTATTCACAGTCTGAAAACCAGGCTATTGCCATCTTTCCCACTGAAATTTAAATAGTAGTAATTCATAAGACACAGAAGTGACATTATTCTTTTGTTATAGGCCTGTTTCCCTCATAAACAAAGCTGCTATCATTTTAGCAAAAAATAGTGGCCACCTGACTGCAAATGATACTGCTGAAGCAGATGCAGTAATTCAGCAGATTTCTGGAAGGGTAGGAATTTCTAAAAATTTAAGGTGACTTTTTAGATTGCTTCACCACACAGGTATTTCCAGAAAGAGGAAACGACAGTGTCTGTGCATGCAGAACCTATTTTTCAGAGAGGGGAAACTACTGTTCTCAGTGCTTGGCAAGGTGGTGGGTACTAAGGAGCAAAATGAGTCCAAGTGAATTTGTGACAGAGGAGTTGCTGCCGGTTACTGACATTTTGTGAAAGCTGCTACAGCCCAGTGACTTAAATATCCTTTGTGGTTCTAGGAGACTTTCTCTCTGGGGTTGAAAAGGTGAAAAATTGGGTAAGGAGCTAGTTTCCCACTTCGCCCATATGCTGGCACCTATGTGCTATGCTCCTCTTGGAGAAAGCTGAGCTCTGCCCTGTGCCGATGACTTGTATTTGTGCAATGTGAGCTATCATCATCTTTCCCCCTCAGCTCAACGGCAGTCTCACCACCTCAGCTGCCTTTGGAAAGTTTTCCTTCTTAGTGTAGAGTAGGGGAGGGGGAGCGGGACCTTGGATCCAGCCACAGAAATAATTGCAGCAGCCCAAAGAATAATGTTGTAGCCCAGGATATAAAACACAGCTGAATTAAAAAGAAGTTTTGGAATTAAGTCTATTACATCATAGCTGCTTATCCTAGAACCTCCTTTTTAAACTGGAATCTAGTACAGAAAGAAACATTAAAAACCCCAGGGAACTATGGAGAGAGCTACACATCCATATCTGAGCTGGGCTGTGGCTGTGCTAGGTTACGCTGCTGCTGTTGTTTATGTCCTCATCACAGGCCTTTCTGTTATGCTGGTATCACTGTCCTCATAAAGAGACCACTTAAATATTGAAACAAACTAGTATTTATTTTTTTTTTTTCTTTCAAGACTGGAAGAATGGGAGAGTACCCTTAGCCCCTATTGCTTTACTGTTTATTCTAGAGACTTCAAGAATTGAAAGTGTGTGTACACAAATTTATAAATGAAGATACTTATTATGGAGGTTACTTAAATAATCAATGGATTCCAACCTCATATTTTGAAAAATACTGCATGATTTAGGGGTCAGTGACTGGAAGAGTCACTTTTGACAATTTATTGTAACATACTTGCACGTGATTCTCCAAACCAAGACGTACTAGTGTTACTCCACATAAAGATGCAAGAAAAGGATTTTTCTTAGTGAAACTCCTAGACTTTGATACCCCAACTGTTAACGTGAAGTTTCCCCTGCATGCATGCACTTGTGGAGGAGCGTTATGAGCTGGAGGTGAACAGCGTGGGTATTAAAAAAATAAGATCTGAGAAATCTCCAGTGTAGACAAATGCCCTTTGAAGTTATCTGATTTTTAGTCTATACCAGAGAGCATAAGTCTTATATGTGACATACTGAGATTTTAAGTCTGTTCCTTTCTTTGTAAGGTAGCAGATGCTGAGGCTGGTGGCTGTCCTGCTAACTCAGCCCTCAGGCTGTGGTTTTAACTGCTTGATGCTCTACATCTTCAAACTGCTCACTAATTGCTATGGAGATTGATTTCCCACTGGGGTTCCTAAAAGCTTGCTTTTTACACACGATTACAGTCACATATGCCGTCTGGGGTGTATGTTTGTTTTAAGCCTGCTCAGCATTAATGTAATAGGGCTGAAATAAAACCATTTGTGAAGCTAGAAGGCTTTTATAATGACCCATATTGCTCTCCTCAGTTTTGTGAAGGAGACCTCCTGGGGTTCAAAAGATCAATATTTTTTATGAAATCCTGCCCATGAGGCAAATGCACCTATCGTAGAGGGAACCTTATAGCTGTTGTACAGCATTGGTAGCACTGTAAATGAGGCTGAGGACAAATGATAGGTTAACTTCTTGTAAAGTCAGCTGGCATGAATTTAATAAACCACAAATATGGCATAAGCCTTGCAAGTGACAGCCCCATCCAGAAGCAGGTTGTTTCAAGTTTACGTTTCAGGTTTCACTGACAGATAACATTACTCTAACTAAACTGACACATTTGAACTGCCTTTAAATATCTTGTATTTGTGATTGTTTTTCAAGATTTCACATGTATATCTGTGGTAATTATCTGTAACTTTGCATAGGCGTTTCATAGCAAGAGAAGTATGATGGGATTTTTCAGAGGTGTCTAGTAAAATCAGGAACTAACCCTCCTAATTAAAGTTTGGTAGAACTTACAAAGGTTTATGCTTCTATTTCATGACGTGCTACTGGAAAATTCATTTTGTAAAGTCACAGAGTTTAGTTCTTTGAAACAGCTTTCTTCTAGTGTTTCAGATGAAAGCTTTTGATCTTGAGCAGTCTCTACAAGAGGTGACAGAGAGATATGAGAAAGAGAAGCAAAAGAGGAGAGCTCTACATAACAACTTAGTTGTAAGTATATTTAATGACAGAACGTTTTCTTATTTTGTAATTATGCCCATAATTTGCTCACCAATAAAACTAAGGAATATACTTTTCACGGATATATCACCTCCCCCAGCTGTCTATATACGATGCATTTCTTTGCTGAAACACATTTGTCTTACAGTAAACTCCACCCCATTCTTTTTACACAAGCATCTTCCAAATGCACTCGTGTAATATATTGCCCTAAGGAATATCATACATTTTGAATAGTGGACAAAACTTGAGTTTCTTCATCATCTTCTCTAAATTTGCAGCTTCTGAAATTGTCTTAGAATTCTTAAAATGATCAACTTGAAAATGCAACATAGCCATCTTGTTTTTCCAAATATGTCTAACTGTATCCTGCCTAGTCATTAGTGATGGTTCATTTGGGATTAATTTTTTCCTTCTTGTACTTTAACTTTACTCTTCCTCCTCACCCCTCCCAAATGACTAGTTTTGGGTTGCCTTCTTCAAGACCTGATTTTTAGAAACCCAAGCCACCTTCAAACAAAATTCTTCCAAGTTTTTCTGCCTGGGAAAATGAAGCTCTTTGTTAAAAAGTACTTACAGTCCACGCTCTGCCTTGTGTTACAGTTTACTGAAAGGATACTCCCCAAGGCAGTGGGGATTTAATGCTAGTGATCACTAGTCATCACTGCAAGCTGTTTTCACTAATAAAAAACAAGAAGAACTGATCACCAACAAAAAGGAAGGAAAAACACCAGGTTAGATAAACTGAAGTCTGAAACAGCCTGCAGAGAAAAATCAGTTACTGGCTTTTTAGTCATGTGGCGAGGAAAAGGTACAAAATGTTTTATATTCCAGATATTCCTCAGGGCTGGTGGAATAGAAATGGAATGTGTAATCTTGTCTATTGAATTAATATAGGTGTCTGAAGAAGCTCAAGTAAAGATGAAGGAGACTGAAGAGGGGAAAACAGCTGAGATTGAAAGCCTTTTTTTTTCTTCCCATATAGACTGGAGAGGGCTACACCCTTTCAGAGCTCTGAAGAGCTCATACTTGCTCAAGTGCTTTTTCTTAACTTCTCAAGGCAAATTATATTGATACTATGTTTCTCTCCACAGAGTCTAAGGCTGTGATGTTGTAAACACCTGCTTTCTTAAACATGTTCGTGTCTGCTTCACAAATTCCTGTGTATTTGTCCTCTCCAGTAGTTTGTGTTAAATACCTCTTAATCTAACCCTAGGAACTGAGAGGAAATATCAGAGTCCACTGCAGGATCCGACCATTGCTCCCTTTTGATACTGCTGCTGGACATTTGATGTCACAAGATAGGTAATTTATTTTGGCTTTGTTAGATCTTAGCTGACTCATAATTAATATACAGAGACAACAATAGCTATATATATGAGAGAACAACTGTGTTCTTGACTTTTCTGTCTTTATGTGTGTGGGGAGACGATGATGATATTATAAGAAATAATTGCTATTTCCTTTTCTTTATCTTGCTAAATTGGCTTTAGCCAATCTCATCCCCTTGTCTAAAAGTATGCCCACCTGAACAGAAGGCCATAGCTGTTCTGCCAAGCCAGGATTATCCCTTGCGTGGTGGAAGTAACACAGCTGCAATCAGTTTAGAGTATATTTGCTGTCCTATACAAATTCTGGGCTACAGTAATGTAATAACTGTCAGAAGTCGTGGCTAAAGACACACACTCAGCATTACAGTTGTTTTGTATTGCTATAGAACAGATTTGCTGTCAGCACAAACACTGGAAATTCTGTTTCAGTATAATTTGGCTCTACATCCCTAATTTATAATATACTTACTGTAACTGAAGTGTCAAAACATTCCAAGATCCAAAAGGAAAAGAGGGATTAGGTGCAAATATGTGCTATAACAAGCTGAATTCTCTATAGATGACTAACATGAAAGAAGGTAGGGATTGAAACCTACACAAACAAAGAAAAAATGGCAAAACTAGGTGGGTGGCTAGAAACCAGTAACAACATCATTTGCTCTATCAGTAAATAACTGATTTAGGGCTTTATTTTACTTTTGCTGGCTGGTAATTCTAAAAGAGTACATTCAGTGTTTTAAAGTTTATTAATTTTTGGCAAATCTTTAAAAAAATATAACATCAAAAATAGCAGACAAGGAATTTCAAGGAGCCTGAAGGGGAAACTTGCATTAACCTGTGGTTGATATACCTGGGAAGGAATCCACTCACTGTTTTTGTTGCTCTATGGAATAGTGCAATCAGGTACTGAATTGCAGTGTAAAACAGGATGGACTGGGCCAAACAAACAATCGTTAAGACTAACTTTTCTTAATATATCAAAAAGTAATTTAAATAAAACTTAGTTGCAAAACTAAGGACTGGATCTCAAAACATTTACACACATGAATGAATTCATACACCTCAACAATCCCAGTCAGTTTTTGGGCTAGTAATGGATGCAAGATCAGGGAAATATACCTAAAAGGAGGGTGTTTTTCACTTTAAAGTGAAAGCCTCTTGTTACAAGCTCACATTTCAATCTCAAAATAATAGAATGGCTTGCATGTGAATTAGTCTTAATTGGGTTTGTTCTAAATTTCTTTTTTAAGCAGATTATTTTGCTGTAATTGCACTTTGGTTTTTTTATTCACAATGAACTGTGATGTTGGTTTGTATGTGGGGTACAATAATAATGGCAATTCTGAAAGGCACTCTTCAGACAGTGTACAGTTCACTTATGGTTTTAAAGGTACCTTTTTTCCCCCTGTTGGCTTTTTGTTTTCTTTACAGGCAAAGAAGCTTTTCAGAAAAAGTGGCCTATGCAACTGATGATGTGAGTATTTGATGGTGAAATTCAAAAGCACATTCACAGATACTAGGAAGGAGAAACAAGAGGGACATGTGAACCATGGGTTTGTAAAAAAAAATGAGGTACTTCCTTGGCAGTTGATGCCCAGCTTTGATCACCCATGGCTGCAATAGCAGGTGATTCCTGCTATTTTCATCCTGACTCTTTGTAGTAGTAATAGCTTGGAGCTTCTGCTGGTGCAGTCATCCATGAACCGGAGGTTGTGTGTTTGCGGTAGTCAAACTGCTGCAGACTTCCTGCAGTCAGTCCCTATTTGCTGCAACTATTTCTAAAATTATGTCAGGCTTTTTTCATTTTATTATTGCAACACAACTAATGCACTAGGAGAGAAATATGATATCTCATGAACCACAACGGCCTACGTGGTACGGCAGTCAAGCACGTTAAAGTGTCCTGGCTTAGATCCATCAGAGGAAGGAGAATGAGCATTGAGGTTGCAAATCCAGATGACATTCCAGCATTAATTGAGGCCATTACCAAGATATAAAATTTAAAAAGACACAGTACTGTGAGCTAAAGTCAAAGTATTAACTTGGGTTTTAATTTTCTTAGCCGCCATAGTTCTTAGTTGGCTGCTCACTGTTACTTACATGGTGATTAGCCAAATTCTCTTCTATAGTATAGCGCTTAAAATATTGCTGAGGTGACCTGCAGTATGTTATGCTTTTAAATCTCTCAAATTATAGCTTCATTAAGCAGATCTCACTTGCATAAAGTGGATACTTAGAGATATATGTATGCTATTAGGAAACTAATGGAGCACATGAAGAGTCAGCTAAGAAAGGGTAAATATGTCAGGAGAGAAAAAACAGGGATCTGTAATGGTAGGCATAGTATTCTGGACGCCATGACCCATTTATTGTACTATAAAATGCGACAACGTTTCTGACCTGTTAAATTTTATTGCATAAAGATGAAATTAGATAATGTTTAGGTTTTTGATTATTTCATATAGATATCTGACATGCTACAGTCTCTATAGGTTTACAGGCAAAACAGTGTCTGCTTGCTTATGCCAATTTATGAATTTTAGTTTGTGTGAAACAGTGACCTGGTAAACTTCAATACGCAAACCTGTTCTCATGTTTAAAAGTCCTTATGAAATATTCCAGGAAAATAAATGTATGCATGGATTTGATTGTAAAATGAAATTTGCAAAATACTAACTTCCTGATTTTGGAACACACGACAGTGACTTCAAATGTTTTATTGGTTTGCCTTGACATTTATTTGGTTAAAATGCTTTCTAGCATCTGCCTTCAGCAGATACGCAGGAACAAGCGATAAGAAATTAAAATCACCACAGCTGGATTCTGTGATCATGTCCATATCCACTGTTCCATATAACTCATTTAAAATTATTTCTCTGCCTTACTGAATTTCACTTACTGAACTGCTCCCCAGGCTTGGAGAATTGGGCTTGAGTGTCAGGACAGATTGTGAATATTTATGAAGTATCCTTTTGTCATTTCCATGATTCATATTGCCCTGAAAGAACTCAGATGGGGAGTATTCTGTGACGCTGGGGTGAAAAAAAGGTTCTTCAGTGTTCATGTGAGACAGCTGTATGAATTTCATAAGCACTATTGACAGGGAAACCTGATGAGATTCTGTAGGTCAGCAGCCGTGGTGGATATGTTAGGCCATACTGATCGCCTGGGAAAGGAAGGTTATTACAAATGCTCATATGAAACTTCTGCCAATTAACAATTCTTTTGTTTCTATATTATGCAAATAGAGTTTTTTCTGTCCTATTTCTCACCTTAGGGAAAGCTGGTCTGCAAGTAAAATTGATATCTGAATCAGAAATGCATCCCATAACTCTATATCCTTTTCTTTTTTTTTTTTCCTTCCCCCAGAGCCTGTTGGTTACAGCATAACTCTATATCCTTTTCTTTTTTTTTTCCTTCCCCCAGAGCCTCTTGGTTACACATCCTATTAGAATTTCTGTGTCAAGCTGCTTTGTAGCCAAGTGTTGTACTCACATCTGTGTAACTGCTAAATTTGCCAGTACTGAGAGAGGTAACATAGCTCATTCTGTAGAGTAAGTGTTGTCATCGTCAGGTTGATAATGATACGTTGGCCTTCTCCAAAGAGGAAGAAATACGTGTAAACTCAAAATGAGAAATTTGTTTTTTATTAGCCATGTGCATGCTGGACATACTGTTACGCAATCATTATTTGCTCAGCTCTTTGCGACTTTGGTCTGTGGTGATATTTATTTGAAGACCATTAGTTCAGCACTCCAAGGTACTTGTCTGAAGCACAGTAGGAATTTCAGCACTTCCATCAAATGCAGAAATATAGGTTAGTAAGCTAGGAAACCTCCTTGAATTAGATGAAGTATTTTGTGTGCTAATAAGCTTCCACCCAAATTGTTGTAAACCCCCCCCCCTTTTTTTTTTTTCCCTTTACTTGTCTCTGCAATTAAGCAACATTTGGCATGAGAAGCAGAAGGGCACAGAATTTGCTATGTAAGGCATGTCAGACTGCTGCGATTATACTCTGGTAATAGTTTAAAGAGCTGCTTACATATCTGTCAGACTCACAATACTACTATATAATCCATCTGGACAGTGGATTCCACTAAAAACTTGTGGAGTTCTAGCAATTGTGCTAGTGCAGCTCTTTGTTACAGTTGTCGACTAGCATGTTAGTCTATGAAATGTGCATCTTCTGCTTAGTTCTAGGCACAAATATATACGAAATCATTCTGAAAAGGCACTGTGAAAACTGGCCCTATAATAAAAAAGGACTTTTTGCCATTTTTTCTCCCTGTGGTGGCAGTTAGGGAGGTTGAGTTTACTTGCCTGTGGCTTTCTAGGTACATAAGTTCAGTTCAGGGTTTGAATCTTTCTTGTGAACTTAAGTGCACCTATTTTGCGTTGGTTGTTCTTTAATAATCCGAATGTGTTTTGGGATCCTTTCTTGTGGTCTTGCTAGTTCATTGCAGTATACAGGCTGTAAAGCCTCATGGGTTGGTGCCTGCTGGAGAAGGGCCTTGGACTTGATCCTTAATTACTGCTGTCACCTGGAACATTAGAAATGATAAATATTTCCTTGTATGTGTGTGTGCCTATGACATTAACTACAAGTATTTTGTTTTTCTCATAGGAAACTGTCCTTGTAAAGTGTAGCCGTCCTGGTCATGCATCAATAAACAAGACTTTTCAGTTTGAGAGGTGGGTAGTCCTGTGTAGCAATCTGGATTGCTGGAAGATTTGTATAGTGAAAGCCAGTTTTTTTGTAGGCGTTGGTTAGAAGGTAATCATATTTTTTTTATTTATGTGGTATTCGCATTCTTCCCAGGACAGAATAATGCACTTCAGCATACAGATGACACACTTGGTCTTCCCTCTCAGTGGAGACTACTGATATGCCTAGATTTGAAACCTGTATAGAGAGTTACTTGACCCTTTTCGCAATCTGAGTAGCTCTCATGATACTTGCAATATGTTGCAAGATAGCAAAATGTTGTCCACATTTTAAAGGTAAGGAAGTGATGTTTGCCTTTCAGTACTTACAGGGGGCTTATAAGAAAGATGGGAACAAACTTTTTAGCAGGAAAAGGGGTAATGGTTTTAAACTAAAAGAAGGTAGATTTAGACTAGCTGTAAGGCAGAAATTTTTTACAATGAGGGTGGTGAAACACTGGCACAGGTTGCCCGGAGCAGTGCTAGATGCCCCGTCCCTGGAAACGTTCAAGGTCAGGTTGGACAGGGGTCTGAGCAACCTGATCGAGTTGAAGATGTCGCTGCTCATTGCAGGGGGGTTGGCCTAGATGACCTTTAAAGGTCCTTTCCAACCCAAACTATTCTATGATTCTATGAATTGAGGTGGATTGCGTGACTTTACAGCATGACTGAGGCAGAAACTGGACTGAGGACTTGTAAGACTCAATGTTCAGCCATGCTACTTTTAAGTTAGAGTTAAAATGGCCTGAACATAGACAGCAGGGTAGAGTATTGGCATGTAAATCAGTGCTCGTGGTGTAGGGGAAAGGCTGTAGTGTGACAACTTTCCTTGTTAGATGCTTGAGAATCCACACAGATGAGAGAGATTTTGAATGCACCAGCTGTGATAAGGGTTTTAATTGGTGTTTGTGCCTTATGGGACAGCAGAGAGTCAGTTTGCAAGACAGAAAACTGCAGGCAGTCAGGCTGAAAGGTGCCTTATGTTCTTTCAGAATGGAGCTGACCTGAACCTCTGAAAACAGGCACAAAGAGTTAAATTAATACAAGTGAGATCTCTGTAAATGAACAAATACAAAATTTTGCCCCATGCCTCCTTTTTTCTAATGCAAACTTTGCATCTATGCATTGCAATGACTCATACAGTAGGCTCTCTACCCTGAACCATGCTTCAAAACCCTCTGAAAACAGAGCACATGAGGACGATTTCATGCTCCCTTGCTTGAAGGCAGAACTTGATTTAAAGTCAAATGTATCTAACATGAATTATCTGTCCTGGTTTAAACTTAAGGTCTGAGCCTGTTCAGCCCGAACCACTGTAGGTTTGCTAAACATTGCCAGTCGTTCACCCTTTCCTTGAGGCATCCTTCTAAGATGCTGCCTTTTTCTACTCATGAAGACTGGGGGCTGCTGTTATGTAGGCCACCAAACAACTGAAAATTCCTGACATAATGCAAATCTTGAGGAAGCTTTACTGACCCCATAGGTTATAGAACTCCTTTGATACAAGGTATATGAGATCTCTCAATGTACATGGCCTCCTCGCATGTCTGCTAAGCTACTCGAAGTAATTCCTTTCGCCCTCCAGCTACACCTAACACAGCCATACCAGTTGAAGTAAATGCAGCATAATGCTGGAATTCAACTGTGTAGAGCAATACAGTTAATGGTACTGACACAGGACTCCAGAGGTGCTGTGACTCTGGACATGTGGTGTAGATCCTGATAATCAGGAAAAGGGTTAAATGTAAATCCCCCAAAGAATGCAGTTCTTGGGGAATGTTTTTTTAGTGTCCCAACACAGCTCTTTTTTATAAACAGAAGAGCATATGGTTCTTATGAACTCAAAAATGTTTATTTTTTTTAGCAATGTTTTATGGATCTAATAAATGTCAAAATATTTGATTTCAGCTCAGGAAGAAAATTCCAGCTTTCAGCATGTTATGCTTTTATAATTTTATTGGCAAATCAGTTAGCAAAATAAGAAAGAAGCTCAAAATTTTCAAGGTGAAATTAACATTAATCATTACACGGGGACAAATCTGTCATCATTCTGGTAAAAATACATGGGCTTATAGAAGGAGATTCTGTGGATTTGTTGCATCTTTCATGGTCTCAGATAGCTAATTAAGTGAGTGTCCATGCTTCAGTCCTGTGGTTACAGCGTAGCATAAACTAGTTCAAGCCAACTTTAAGCTACTTCATTTGGGTACTGGTAGCATTTGAACCACAGCAGCTAAGTAGTGACAGTAAAACCCCTTTAGGAAGTTGAGTAAATATTTGGAGAAGTTACTGTCATCTGGAGGCCCGTGCCTCTCCTCCGGACAGCTACCAGAACCTGACATAGTTAGCTATGGCTGTACTACTTCGCAGTGCAAACAGGCTACTAAGACTGGTTGATTCTTGCCCTGGTTGTGGTCACCAGCAATCTGTTTACTTTATTAGACAGCAAAACCCATCAACAGCAAGTGAAGACAGTATGAATATTCTCATCTCTAAAATACCCTTCTAAGTTTGTGTTTCTTTTTTTTATGTAGTAGCTCTGAGATGTTTTGATGTATTAAGAAAAAAATATAATTTCAACACATACTCAGAGGCCTAGTTGGTTAAGGTGGAGGACTTGGTGCTAATGAATATTTCATCAATTGCAGATGATAAATGAAGCAGAGAAAAGTGTTTGCAAGTGCTTTTGCTCTTTTATATTGACCTTGCAAATTTGATGTGCAAGGTTTACTGAAGCATATGCGTGTATGCATGCAAAGCAAGGATGGAGTATTGCTATTCAGTGTCTGTGTCCTCCCAGTACGGACTGTGCCACATCTCTGCATATTTGTTGGTTTCTCAGTGTCGTATGACAGCACATCAGTGGAATGGCAAGACAAGCAGTATTTGTCCATCAAGCCAGACAAGTGCTCCTTTCCTGATTAAAGAGAGTACGTTTTCAGGCAACTTACAATTAGTCTGTGGAACACATTGCCACAGGATGTTACTCCAGGCCAAGAATTCAGCAAGATGCAAAAAGAAACTGAATGCTAATTCTAATAATATTTTTTTTGAAACAGAGATTCAACTCATATTTCAGTTTTGAGGCCAGTTTACAGCTTTTAAGGATTAGGATGAGGCACAGAGATGAATTATTGTGTCTCCAGCCACCATAGTGTTTCTTGCTCCTTCCTCTGGCTATTAGGAACAAAATGCTGAACTAAGTGGGTTGGCTCTAATTCTGTATCTGTTTATCAGTGATCCCTCTGTACAGTCTTGTTTATGGAGAACATGAATACAAAAATCTACATTTGTGCAGGCTATAGACTGTAGCGGCCAGATCATGGTCAAATATACAAAGAGGCTTGAATAAATGCTAAAGAGCGCACTACGTCTTCATTCAGTTAAACTTGTAGTATTATATACAAGCTGTGGGATACTGCTAAGTGAAGTGTACTTGTACACTATATACACAGGGAAGTGACTATCCTTTGTAATGTTTGCTGCTACCAAAATTCCTGTTTCTAATTAGTCATTTTGCTATAAGCTGTAGAGAACACACACCATTCATTGGAAAACAGAGCTAAACAAAAAAAAAAATCTCAACAGAAAGATATCAGAAAAGAAAGCTTTTTCCAAAGATAAACATTCATACCTCAAACACTTAAGTGTGGCTAATGACATTCATGGTTTAGATTCCGTTTGTCTTGTATAAACAGTGCTTGCTTCAGGCTGTAATCTTGGAGAGGATACATTTTTGGTGTGCTGGAGAAGAAATGAATGAGTTAGGATGTACACTTTTTATGATCAGAATTTCCTCCCTTTGATTTCTATTTTCAGGTCTTGATTTTATGTTGTACAAACTTGATAGTTGAAAGGGACGGAGGAAAAATTTCTTTGAAGAGCCCTGTGTTATCTTTTTTTTTTTTTTCCTTGAATTTGAAAAACATATGCAGTTGTTTTAGACATCATTGTTTTGGCCCAAGGATTGTACTGTCATTGCTCTTTTCGAAGAGGTGGAATAACTCATTCAATTTCAGCGTCTTTCATTTTGTTTAAAAATGAGCCTGAAATCCACACCACAATGTAAAAGAAGATCTTCCCTGGAGTAAG
Organism: Cariama cristata; assembly: GCF_000690535.1. Classification (NCBI taxonomy): domain Eukaryota; kingdom Metazoa; phylum Chordata; class Aves; order Cariamiformes; family Cariamidae; genus Cariama; species Cariama cristata. The sequence continues at coordinate 29,848 of NW_009597533.1, read as the reverse complement.
AAGTGTTTATTTCAGAGTAGATAGTTTAGCAGGGGTGGGGATGGAAATACCTTAGGCTGATGCTGCCCACAAAGACAGTGCATCCTTAAACATGACCCTCAGAGGCCTTCTGATTGCTGCTCTGCCACTGACTCTTCTGAGATAAGTCCCCAGGCAAGTTTGCAGCCTCTGTACCTCTTCTTTTTTTTTTTTTTCCCCCCAAACCTTATCCACATCTAAAGGGAAACACAACTTGATCACTCCTTTCCTTCGCATGATGCACAAGAGACACAGGCAGCAGGGATATTTCATACTCTGGTAGGTGGGAGAAAGTAACAGGGATTAGTACAGCCTCTAAAAAGACTCTGTCTGCCGGAGAGGCAGGCAGGATTAGGATGAGCTCAGAGAGCCACAAGAGTACAGCTGTGGGTTGTTCGCTCCAGCCCAGACAATAGCCGGTCCCAAAAAGCAGGCGAGAACCTTGGAGTTCTAATTTTCAGTTCCCTGACATAGAAGTGTCAGCAGGTTACGGGTTTTATGTCACTGGCATATATTTTCCCTAGTTTGTGTTCTTGTATTGTGACAACATATTTGTATTTTTTCTTCAGTTAATCACTGCACTTTGCTCCTCAGAGTCTACAATGCTTCGGAGTCTCAAGACACAGTATTTGCAGATGTGGCCCCTTTGCTAACATCTCTCCTGGATGGGTAAGTTAAAAGGTGGGAGTAAGAAAACTAAAGTGCAATAATCTACTGAAACCCATCAATTAAAAAAGAAATTACTTAATAGTGGCAGACCTGTCAAGTTTTGTGGCTTTGCAGTTCCGCTTTCCTGATTTCTTTCTACTCAACACCAATTGAATGTTGTTTCCCCATATAAACAGTGAAGACACTGTTTACAAAATTTAGCAGAGCAGAAAAATTTGGAAAAAAAAAAAAAGTAGGTTTTTTTTTGTCTGGTCTGCTTCTGGCAAACTGAAGCATTGCTTCTAATGGAGGATACTGTCTTTTTTCCTTTGTGTTTTTGTAGGTTATGTTTCATAACTGTTTTTCAGTTGCAGACATGGTATGATACGTCTTTTCCAACAGCGTGTTCACATACGAAAGGCCTGCCAGGGCCACTCTCTGATCACCTGTTCTGGTTTTGTGTACAGCACAGGCCATAGGAGGTGGTAGAATCAATCGTGGTTGAACCAGAACTGAGCATCCTCACTCATGGTTAAAATGCTCCTTCAGGCACTGAGGTTAAAACAGAATTCTGGTTTGAATACAAAACTGATCAGTAACAAGCATTAACAAGTACCTGTAATTACTTCTAGCCACTGAAGTTCATGAAGTGTGATTTTTAATTTATACTAGAGCCAACTTAAGCTACTCTTGCAAAGAAGCCTTGAAATGCATACTGTTATAATCCTCGAGGCTTGAACTGAGATTTACGCAAAACTTCCTTTCTGCTCCTTTCTCATCCCCACTCCAATTCCACTCAAATATAGGTGGTGGTTGTAGAGCTGTCATGGACCTTTCCCTCCCTGTAGAGGGAAGGACAGTCCCTTTCCACCCACAGTGGCGTAGTTGAATGGTGGCAATCCTTGTTCCTGGCAGTCTATGCACTGAAGTTTCCCAGTCTAGCCTAGAAGAGGTATATCAGGATATTGTGAATATTGGGAAATCCCAGCCATCCCTTTACACATGCCACAGAGGGGCCCACAAGGGCTACCTGGGCTAAGGGAGGTCCTATATGGCATTATTCAAGTTTACCAAGGATGAGTAACCACAGTTTCCATAGCTGAGCAACCTAGGGACCACTAGGTTGGAGGAGTTTCTTCTTTCTACTTTTCCTTTTGTAATGAACATAAATTTGCTTTGGCTCAATATATCACTTGTGTATCTTCAGACATATCTGATCTATACCTTGATCTGCTGTACTTCCCACTTTCTAACTTCCACATTGGGAGAATCCTGTCCTAAAAGCTAGGATTTTTATATTCAGTTAGGAAATGTTCTGTTATTGAAAACAAAAGACCTGTCTTGTTCTTCCAGAAGTGCCACTTAAACAGAAGCAGATTTTTCAGGGAAGGCGAGGCTGTGGATACGAGCCGTGTTTCTCAGCAACCTTCCCATTGTAAATGGGAAACAGACACACTTAGTCTGAACCTTCGACCTCTTTGCTGCTCCTGATTGTTTTAGTCTGGGCTCCAAAGTGGTCTGAAACAACTGTTACCTTAAGTAGAAAGGAGTGTTCCGCTATTTTTCTTTATTTTTTCTTTATTTTTCTTTCTTAATGAATTGTTTCATTTTTCAGTATAAATATACAGGAAGAAAAGATTGTTCCATATGCAAAACAGGCAAAGTACATCAGACTTCAAAGTTTACAGTTAGCCTTACAGGGCCAGCAAGGGAGTAAGATAACATTTCTTTTCTTTACAGCATTGAAGAATCAAACTTGTTTATTTTAAAGAAGAATACATTTCTCCTCCTTTTATTTCCTTTATTAGTGTTCTCTCCCAGTGATAACTTCGCTATACTGAACACCCACACTCTTTACAGGAGAGAAATACTATGAAACTATTGTTATTCTAGCTTGACAATAAGAACTTTTCTAAACAAGAATATAACTAATGAAGCAGAGTGGAGAAGAAATTATCAGGGCATGTAGGTGAATCATAGTCTGAAATTTTCAGATTGCTGTATTTGAAACCCTTATCAGAGAAACATGGAGTAGTTTGGTTGGAAGGGACCTTAAAGCCCATCCAGTTCCAACCCCCTGCCATGGGCAGGGACACCTTCCACGAGACCAGGCTGCTCAAAGCCCCATCCAACCTGGCCTTGAACACTTCCAGGGATGGGGCAGCCACAGCTTCTCTGGGCAACGATGTTCTAGTGCCTTTGTTGGAACCAGAACACCAACAAAGTAAACTAGGTAAATATAAACTAGTCTGCTGCTTGTTGTCTTGTTGAATCACCCAACAATGCATTCTCTCCTGTGCCTATTTAGATACAATACTGCTTCAGATAGTTTTAGCTTATTTGGGCTTACTGAAATACTGTTTTGGCTTTGGCAGTGAAGGTACTGCTGATTGACGCCTTATTTGCATCTCTATCTTCAATGTTACAAGCACCTGTCTACTTAGCTTCTAATCATATCATCTGTATCTTGTCAGAACTATTCTGTCTGTGATGCTTACTTTCTAACAAGTAGCAATTAAGGAAAATTTGAATAGCTGGACTATATGAAAGTTTGAGAGACTTCTAAAAAGACTTCCATTCTGGTTTTCCTAAGGAAAACTACTTGCAAACTTCTGACTCCCTTTTTGGTTCCAAAGATCTCTTTGATTTTGAAGCAGGGCTAGAAGTCTCAATAAGCTACAGGCTGGCCAGGCAGTGTGTGTTAGAGGTGGAATTGTGAAAATTGCTCATTGTTAGCCTGGCTGAAAACTACCAAAATTAGTGGGAGCTTTTCCACTGATGTAAATGCAAGCAGAGTTATGTCTGCAGTGAATACTTGGAGAAATCTCTCATTTCAGATTTACAGCGCTGATTTCTAGAACATTTCATTTTGCTGCAGTGCTCTTTATTTTCAGTTACAGTTATCTCATCTCCTTTACTTCATCAAATCTGTGGCTAGACTTCTGTTTCATACTCTGCATCCTGAAATGTGGAGGGACGTTACTATAGATTCACTGACTGCAACTTTACTTTACATCCCCAGAAGGGGTACCCAGGTATTTGCTGTGTTGCTTATCAGCCCACATTTCTTTCTAACAAGAGAAAGCTTTCTAAATAATTCTCCAAAAATAATTGCTTCTAGCCATGTTTAATATGCAAAAAATCACTGCAGATGTACTTCTGTGCAGTGGCCATTTAAGTATTTCATGACTTGAAACCATAAATTTAAAACAATTAGATCAGGGGTGTTCATTGAAATATGCTGGCATGTGCTTGAAACAACATTTTTGTTATGAGGAAAAGCATCAGATAACCAAAAGCAGCTGTTCAGGTCTGCCCACAGAGGAGGTAGCTTAGGCAGTGAAATTTTACTCTCTGGCAGAACAGGAGCAAGCCCATTCTTGCAACTCTCTAGTAAAGCAGAAATGTCAGCGTACTGCAAATCACTCCTCGCGTATGGAGATTGTGCTAATGTTGTGTCTCTGAACAAACAAAATAGTCCAGGGAAGAAGCAGTCCTGTCAGCGTAACTGCGCATCTTCCAAGAGTTTTTGCTGTCACCGTTCTGTGGTCAACGCCAAGGTGCTGGCAGGTGCTGCAGAGCAGACACAGTCAAGCAGGGACTAACCTTCAGCTGCATGGTGCAGCATTGGTCCTCAGTACAAAGTAGTGCTGTGGCCAGACACATTTATATTCACCCGTTTGTTTTGCTTAAGATGTTGACTTTGTTCTGACTATGTTGGAAACACACTTTCTGGATATGATTCATACACCTGAATTCAGATCCCTGTGGCACAGACATCCACAACAGAGCTCACAGCTGTGGTCTTTTTTTATTATTATTTTCAGTGCAGAGAAACAGGCATTTTCAGAGTTCTGTTCATTACATGAATTTTACATGTCTGCTTCAGAAGATGTTGAATTGTGTTTCATAGGTGCCTGTACCTCTGCAGTGACATTGTACATTTTCACCTTCTACAAGTCTGTATCAGAGCAGATCCCACCACCTTTAGTCCAGAGTAGACTTTGTGCGCATGCTTATACTGAACTAATGCATTTGGCTTAAAATTTGTGCCTTATTATTAGGACTGTCTTATCTTTTCCAATGACTGAGGGCTATGACTGATGAGTCTGCCTCAGAAAGACTACAAGAGCTGAAGATTTCCCAGCTGTTAAGCTGTTCCCAGCTGAGATATTAGTGCTGCGGTTTGCAGCATAGCACTGTAAGTCAAATCAAACCCAGCGATGGTTTACTTTAAAATGCTGTACTGTAAACTGCAGTGGTTCAGGAGCTGATTAACCAGCAGCTCGGTAGTGCATGAACTGGAAGTTGGGCAGACAGGAGGTCAGACCTCATCAATCATTCCAAGCTAAGCATCCCTTAAACTCTGCTTAAAAGCATCCCTTCAACTCTGCTTAAAAAATAAAATCTGTTTAGGCAATCTTATGAGCAGTACTTTAATTTCTGTCTGATTTTGAGATCTCCAGAAAGAAATCTGCAGGGGCAGTATATTTATTTTTTATTGCAGTTTGTGCCCCAAAATTGTTTGAGGTTTGACTTGCCGCCTAACAAACACATTTGATAATGCTAAAATAAATGAAGGCCCTTTTAATTTTCAGGTACAATGTGTGTATCATGGCTTATGGGCAAACGGGAAGTGGGAAGACATACACGATGTTGGGACCACAGATAGAGGAGAACTTTGCATTTGAAGATGAATCAGAACTGGGAATTATTCCTCGAGCTACCCAAGAAGTTTTCAGGTAACAGCTAAGTAAGGGCTTGTGTCAGTGGCAGTCACCTTAAACTTTACAGGAAGGAAGAAGTAATGTTTGTAATATACTTATCATTACAGATTTCAGCTTCATAATGATTAATATTTATAACTTCTCTGACTGCCATTTGATATTTGAGTTTTGATATAAATTTCTAATCTCTCTCCTGCTTAGTCCGATTTTCTAAGAAAAGAAGATTATGCAATCTTGCTGTGTGTTACCTGTCCATCTGTCTTTCAGACTCCCTAATTACCTTATGAAAATGTTTCAACCATAGTTGTGGGAGTCTGAAAGATAATTAAGTTCTTACAAGTTTTGTGAAAATTGACAACTGGAATCGATGAAGAGGATCCAGATTGGAACCCAGTCCCCAAGAAGAGTGACAGCAGAATTTTTAACCGCAATCTGTTCTTGCTTTGAGAATTCGTAGATTTTTAGTTGAACCTAATGCCTGATTTAAACTGATACGCCGCTATGTTATAATAGAAGAGCCATTAGAGGTTTTTCCAGCTAAGCCTATTTCTTTTGGACAAGGGTAAAAGCTAAATCAAAGATCTGATTTTGTACCAGAATAACTGTGTCTAACTGTAAATACTCTCCTGAATAGACAAGCCCTTAATTTACAAATTTTCTGAGGCTGTGGACAGATAACCCCTTACAGATCTAACTGGGCAGTTTGCCATCTCTGCCTGTTCATTGCTTGCACTCTGCCAGAGTTTATCATACCTTGAACTCTGAATGCAACAATGTTCAGCAGAGAAATGATATAAAAGAAATCTTGAGGAAGGAGGGAGGCTAGTGGACAAAAACAATTTAAGCTGGCACAGCTGTTTTGAAAATGAAGTTTTATTTACTGCTTTAAGTATAATTTAACTGTGCATTCTGATTCTTCAGCTTAACATTAGCATGTGGATGAGGCAAAGCCATGGCTGTGGATATTTAACAAGCACTTTTATCAGACTGTAATTAGATTACAATTAAAGAATAGATCTATGTTTACAGATTGTTCACTTGGGGTTTGAATTCAACATTTTTTGGCTTTTGTCTTCTTGGGTTTTTTTCTATTTTTATTCTCCAGGCTTATTTCAGAAAAGCCACCAGGAAGTTACTGGGTTGAGGTTTCTGTTGTAGAAGTGTATAATAATGAAATTTTTGATCTTCTGGCCAAAGACAGTTGTGGAAAAGTATTTGGCGTCAAACGTGATGTTGTCACAACCAGAGAAGGAAAGAGCGATGTTCCATGGCTTACACATGAGTAAGTACACAATTTGATCTGTATCATCCGACCGTGATCTGGTGCCTATAATGCAATGTATAGCTGTCACAAAATTGCATTATAGGCACCAGTTATCACTTCTTAAACAATGAGTCGTTACCATATGCAAAAGAACAGTTCTCACTGTTTCCATTAGCTCAGTCTATTAGACTGCAGTTGGCTGCAAATGTCAAAATACTTCCAGAAATAACAGTACAATTAGTTTGGCTTATAATCCTCTGTTAAGCACCTTCCACTCAATGCCTGAAGATAGCTGTATATTTTGTTGTTGCTGGATCTATGGCATCTTGTCAGCTGTAGAAAAAGAAGGGGTAACCCAGTCACAAAGCACTTTCAGTCTTACTAAATTATAAAATTTACAGATTATAATAGAAATGTATGTATTTCTTGTAGATTTTTAAGTAGCTGTAGAGTGTTAGCTTTCCCTATATGCATTGAAGTTAAAAAAACACAAAACTTTAGAAAGAATAAGATTTTAAGTGATCTTTTAATATAAATCTCCATCTTACACTGCTTAGTATTCCGTTTTCACAACTGGAGGCATTAAAGTGGGAATTGGTTTGCTGGCATTTGAACCCGTAGTTCTTGAAAATCCAGGTTCTTCAAATGAAAAGCTAAGTAGCTAAGCTTCTACCCATTCAGTTTTAAGATGTATACCGTCCCAGCATCGGTGTATGGTTGAGTTTGATTCTTATTTACACATCTTGATGGTGTAGGAAGAGCTAAGGTATTTAAGGCTACTTAAAATAAGTATAGTTTTAATGCCTTCTTGTACTTACTAAGCATTACAAAGGCTTGTTTTAGTACACCTGGGAATGATTGTTGGTGTTACGTATATGTAGTATACAAAGCAAATGTATAATACTTTCTTGTTATATATAAAACACCTTGGCTAATAAGATGGTAAAAATCATATGTTCATAACCGTTCACCCATTAACAAGAGTGAATCTGTTTCAGATGCTTCATTTTAGTAATGGCTGTGTTGTTTATGCTAGTATTAAATCAACATTAGCAAAAAAAATTATGACAAGCAGTACTAGTGGCACCAGAGAGGTGATGCTACCCAGTGGAATTAAGCTCGCAGGGAGCCCCCAGCATGTGAACAGATTCCAGCAGGGAACATTTCTGCTTGTGCACTACGGAGAGGTCTAGAAACTTAGAAAAAATGTTCTGTTCCTTGGGCAAATAATATTTGTGAAACTAAACATCTTGCCCTATTGAAATGTTTAGCACAGTATTATAGTTTTCTACATTTCTGGGGGAAACATGATGTTTTTCTTCACTTCTTTATAGTAATGCTTGTCATGGTCCAATCTCTACTTTTCCAGGAGGAATTAGAAGTCAGATATGAAAAGCATTCCTCCCGCCCCCCCAATTAAAATAAAGTGCACCCTCAGTGGAAATAATTGAAGGCAGTATTTTTGTCTTGTGGGACTTAGTGCAGTAGTTGTTTGTGTATGTGGGTTTATGCTATTGCCAGAAAGCCTTGATAAAAATACAAGAATGTACTGGAGGATTGTGCAAACATGTTTTTATTCTACCTAGTTATACGCATTTATTGACTTGTATTTTCTAGCCATGGAACTGCTCATAGAAAAGTGGGACCCCAGAGAAATTATAAAGTGGCTTTCTTCACCATGGGGGGGCTATAAAACTCTCCTTTCTTTCTATGAAATAATAATCACTGCAATATTCCAGGAGGGATTAACATTTCTATCTAGGGTATGCCTGCTCTTCAGTCTTGAGGTTAAATATGATTTCTACAGAAATTCTGCATCCTTGATGGTACTCTGCATGCTCCATAAGAGCATGGGATGAACTAAAAATGACTGATGTTTGAAATGCTGAATCCTTTTGCCCTCTCTGTCTGTATTATGGCGACTGGTGGGTTTCTCTCAGTCTCTGTTCTTGGATTCCCCCAACTGTGACTCTACTCCAACATTTAGCACCTGGTTAAAGCTCTGCTGTCAAAGGAATGAAAAACTCCTTCAGAAGAGGTTGGGAGCAGAGCCTGACCTGTGTGTGCTGAATCTTTCTTGAAGGAGCTATTCTTTTTCCTTTGACTAGAGCAGAAAGGAACTGTATGACTTAGAAAATGAAGATGGGTGCATATAGTGTGGGTATGATGGGAGTTGAACTTTTCCTGCTTCATCAGAACCTCCAAGTAATTTTTAATTAATTAGGGTATTTCAGTAACCAAGATGCTGGCCTCGCTTCATTCCTGAAAAATGCCTACTCCCCTTCCCAAGGGAGCTTTGCATAGTTACTGGGTGACCCATCTCTTTTCCTCGGCTCTGGGGAAGAGAGGTGAGATGTAGCTGGACTTGTGCCATACAGACAAGAACTAGAAGCTGCAGTAAGGTTTCACTTGTCCTTCTAGTTAATAAAATGGCTGCTCTGTTTATTTCTGTAAATTTTAATTTATGGTAAAAAGGAACCTGGCGCCTTGAACTAAGCACCCCTTGAAAAACACTTATCTCAATCAATTGATAAATAGTCAATTCTAATGCAAATATAAATAAGACTATGGACTTGTATCTCAATTACAATGCAAGCAGCAAAAAAAGTCCAATTCATAAACAGGTTATATTAATAGTTACACAGAAAGGTTAATAAGAAAAAGCAAACCCAAACAAAGTAAGGGAACCATTGAATGAGGCCACCCAGCTGCCCGAAATCTAAAGTAAACAGTTGGTGCTTTGAATAAAAACACATCCTCATTTGTGATAATATTTCATCTAGAATATATTGGCCTGCTGGGTCTCATTGGCTTCTCCATATATCCATTAAAGTACAGTAGTCTTTTTCCTGCTAACATGTACATCTTACTGAATCACAAAAACCTCAGTCTCTTTCTTCTTTTATGGCTTGGTTGACTTTGGAGAACATTCAGCATCAAATTTTTAACCTAACCACAACAGGGCTTCTCTTTGTAGAATCTGATCCTGGAACGTGCGGTACATACAGCACGATAAAGTCGTAGAGATTATACTAAAAAATTATTACTGTCGGTCCTGCTGAGAAGCTACTGTGCCAAGCTTGCAGCACTGGGCTGGGGATGCCGTTTACCTCCAAAATCAACTGCAGTTTCCCGGTAGGTGACCAGCACTGACAGCACACCCTGAGGCTCATCTTCTGCAAACACTAGTTAAAGGACAGCCGCTTGTAGCACTGACAGCACACCCTGAGGCTCATCTTCTGCAAACACTAGTTAAAGGACAGCCGCTTGTAGCACTGACCCTTTGCCAGTGCACAGCAGGAGCTTGCAGAAGCCGATTGCCTGTTGCTACATCCTGGTGAAGGCTGCTTCGCTCTCAGGCCATCCAGCTTCTGGAAGATGCGGCTCAAAACTCAGGAAGGCAGGATCTGCCTCCTTGGGGCAATAGTGGGATCACCCCAGTGTGAGGCTCTGCCTTCTCTGACAGTAGGAACCAGAGCCGCTGCTTCCCTGCTGGTGCCAGGTCAGACGACTAAGGAGGTGCACAGAGGTAGAGGTGTTACAGGGGAGGCCAGCGCGTGCGGCTCAGGGTTGAGAGGCGAAGTCTATAGTGGTCATTTAGCTCCAGCGGCCCTGCTTACACAGGGAACTGCTTTTAGGTGGGTGTTTCTTTTAAGTGTCTATAAGCATGGTGTGGCTAAGTATTCCTCTGTTCTTCAGATGACTTGCTTTATTTTCAGAGGAAATTGTTTTAGTTGGGTATAGCTCTTTTGTCTCTAAACTCTTCAAGTATGCCTCTTCTTTGCATAAAATAAATTTGTGCCCGGTGTGACTTTCACTGAAATCGGCCAAATCTAAATCGTGAAGGCCTTGCCTTTTATCACATGCTTGCTTTTGCAGCGATGTGGAACCAAGCCTGTAGCCTGTCAGGAGAGTTATTAATGGTTCTGGTGTTACGGGGCATTCAGTAACCAGGCTGTGGCATGCAGTCATAATAACTTACACACCCATCTAGAAACTAATGTTTAGGTGATGTACCTTGGGTGATTATTGAAGAAGGCCAAAGTGGTGAAAGGAAAGGGTAGGCAATCATACCTCGTTTGCTTTAAACATTGCAAACCTGGGGGAAATCATAGTGGTTTTTTTCTTTACCTAATCAGTTTATTTCACTTTCTGTGTTAGGTTTTTGCCATTCGATTGGTCGTATTTCCTTTAACTGGAAAAGAAAACAGAGAGTACAAGATTAAAATGCTCTATAGAAACTTATGCCTGTCTATTCTGACACTGTGCTGGAGTCCCTGCTCATTGGACAGTGGAATTGAACTTTTTTCCAAGGATTCTGGATTTAATTCCAAATGCAAAAATATGATTTCAAAGGCCCAGAGAAATTTCTTTTTTTTTCACCCTAATTCTGTACCTCCCAAAGAACAGGAGCTACCTTAACTTAAACTAGACAACTCCACTTTTGAAAAA
>NW_009597533.1:4655-18708 GCF_000690535.1 Cariama cristata | reverse complement strand
GGAATGCCTAAATCTGTGTCTTTTCTTCCAAAGTGTGGAGGTATAGAAATTTCAGTCACTTCTAGAGCTTAGCTACAGTACCTATAGACCTGCAAGGCTGGCGGGCCACTTCTTCAGCACTTTCAGTGAGACATCACAGCTTTTGTCTTGAGTTTTCATCTTGGACTATATCCCACGAAAAAGTCTATATACAGTTGTTCGTGCAGCTCAAAACTGCGAATAGTATAATGAGTTAGAAAAGCAGGGAAGTGGAAATGCTCAGATTCACATCTAAGTTGTCAGCTTTCTCGTGTGTTTTTTAGTGTGTGTCAGTTAAATTTTCTGCTTGTTTCTTTACTTCCTAGGACTGTTGAAAATGCATCTGACTTTTTGCATCTAGTCAACAAAGGCCTACAGCTGAGAGTCAGGCATCCCACACTGGTGCATGCTCATTCCTCTCGTTCTCATCTGGTAGTTACGTTGACCATAACCACAGTTGTCTCCGGAGATAACTTTGGTAAGTAGGATGTTAATAAAATACATCTAGAGCCAGTTGTTTTTTGAATAACATTCTGTGAACTGAGAGTCTTTGATACTGTTTTTTCCTCCTTTTTCAATGTTTAATACATTCCCCAGTTCTTTTCCATTTTTTAACTTTTACATACCTTCTTAACAGGTCGGTTTGAATGCTACTGAAACTTTCATTTTCATAAAAACTCTTCGCTTTTCTTTACATGTCCTGACTTACAGAGTTCTTGAAGTTTTATAGCGTGAAACAACTACTGAAATAAATGTTAACAATAAGTCATAAGATAGATCTCAATAAGATAGATACTGAAATACAGTAGTTAAGTCACTTTGTATGACATATCATATAATTATGCTAAGTTTGTGGTAAAGCTGACCATGCGTTCTAGGGATCATCATATGGTTTTGGGTAAGAAAGAATTTATTTTTTTTTTACCCGCTGCCTTGCAAAAATGTCCATTAAATTCAGAGTCTTTTTAATTGTTAATAATAGGCCACTGTAGGAACAGACAACACAGTTGTCTTATTTACTGTGGCAAAACCTGTATTTCTGCTTTTCATTACCACACTAAGGCTTACCAGTTTATTGCTTTAGGAATAACTTCAGCTTTTGAGGGTTAACTTTGTTTTCTTTTGCTCACGTTGTAATTAGGCTCTCTGCTTCCAGTGCTGTGGTCCATCTCCTTCATACTCTGCAACAACAATATGGTTTTAGAAAGTGGAAAATATTTAACATTTTTTCCCTTAGATTGCTATCAGAAATTAAACTGACAGTATTAGCAAACCAGAACAAACAGTGCCCACACCTACCTACGGGCCTTGCCAAAAGACACAGGTACTTTACCAGTTGCAGCTCCAGCATTCCAGATGTTAGCTCTAGCCAGTTCCAGATTCTTGTCAGTCAGACAGATGTGACTTTTCAAACACAGTGTTTGCGTTAGCGCCCCAGCCATCTTGTCTAGTCCAGACTTCCCTTTGCCACCTCTAATTGCAGTCACCCTGCTATGCCACGTTGTCTGGCAGCAAAGCTCCATAGAAATGTCTAATTTATGTTGAAGGCAGGCTCAGGCTTCCAGCTCATAGCGCACGGATCACAATGTGCAACATGGGGGTTAGAGCAGGACTGCAAGTGGGACCTTGCTGTAGCAGTGTGACAGCACATTCTGTCTTGTTTAAAAGGAGATATTCCTGATTTAAAAGCTAGGTGCAATTGTCAAATATCTCACCACCAGAGATCTAAGTCACTAAATAAAAGTTGTAAAGTGTGTGATGAGTTCTGCACCTAAAGCCAGGTTAGACAAGCCAGCACTTTTTCAGGTTTGATTAAGGTCTTTTAGCATTTTGTTTCAGTATTATCTGTTGTTTGAGGAGAGCAGTTTCTTAATTTTCTCGTCTCAAACTGAAGAGGAGTGAGAATGCTTATTTTTACACTGTATGGCCTGAAGCCATTTATTCTGTGTAAACTAACACAGCTGCTCCATCTCCACTGTGAACAGCTAGCTCAGGTTTTAGCAACAGCCTAGCTGGAGAGGGACAGAGCTCTGCAATGCAATTCAGTCTGCTCCTTACTCAGGTTTTGCAGCTGGGAACTTTGTACTATTACAACTAGACTCTTTAAGTCCCCAAGAAAGTCTGTTGCCTCTGTTACCTGTAGCAGAGTATGCACCTTTTATTCTTCTACGTCTTTCAGAGAGAGAGAGAGATATGCATGAAAACCAAAACACTGATGAAAAAGAGCAAAACTGCTTTGGGAAAGCCCTTTTGCATATAATCCTGCTAAGCTAATGTGAAAGCAGCTTTCCCAGAGAATCTGTCTTCCTCTTCCTTCCCAGCAGAGAGTGAAAGCCAGGTGCTGCTGCTGAGGAAGAGGAAGGAAATGAAGCAGTCTAGTGCAGGTACAGAACTACCAGGAGTCATAGGTAACCAACCTGAATAAGTGGGAGTAATGCTATTAAGGCTAATAGCTCATCATGTGGAGATGCAGCAGTGGGATATGAGGGCTGAAGGAAGTCTAGAGGGAACAGCAGCAAAGGACAAAATAGAAGAGGCAGGATGAAGATGATTTATTTATTTTTTTTTTTTGCCAGAGCACCAGCAAATGATGTTTCAAATACGTAGAAACAGACTTCAGGGCTTATCGCTCCCAAACATCCAAAATCTCACTTTGGTTGCAGTCAATCTAAAACACAAACCCCACCTCTTTATAGCCCTTACTGGACTCCTGTTTCTTGTTTTCCACGTAGAAGTGTGAACAATGGGGATATTAGATACAACCTACGCCAAGTCTTGTTTCCAACTGGTACAATTGGTTTGATGAGCAAAACCTTAAATAAAATAGAGTCATTCAGCCTGCCTGTGCCGTTGATTCTGACTTGTATATTGTTTCTGTTAAAATAGCCTAAACCAGCTGATATTGTACTTCCCCTATTGATGCCCCATTTTTTCCCCATCTCAATTTCCAGTGTCAGTGAGAAGCTCTCCTTGTTTGTTTTTTCCATTAACCAGGTACTTCATGGGAAGATGAACAAACCAGTCAGAGACTAAATAAAGAGGTTTCCTGCACCTTTCCACAAAAAGAGAGAGACAGTAAATCCACCTCTTCTTCCAGAGCCTCTTCACCAGCACAACTTGAAGCAACTGAGAAAATGAAACAAGTCAAAACTAGATTGCAGCTGGTGGACCTGGCTGGTAGCGAGTGTGTCGGTAAGCGAACGTGTCTGTCTATGGGCATGGATCCTCCCAGGTCTAGGTTACAATAGCTGCCTTGACGTCTTCATGTAGGGGTACATGCTACCCTGCTTTCACACAGGGGCTGGTTTAAACCCACAGATCCTGGCATAAACAAAATTTTGCGGGCTGATTGTTCCAGTTTTAAACTGGTACAGTTTAACTGAAAATCTGACTGCATAAGCTTGAAATAAGCCTAGGGCAATTACCCATATCATAGGTATATTATTTGTTCAAACTGGTTTTATTAGGCCTGTTTTTCTACTCTGAAATTAGCATGTCTTTGTACAGAAATGTTTAAAGTGCATAAATTATTTAAGCATTACAAATATCTGTAATAATTGATATCACCATGCGTGGGTTTTTCTGCCTTATGTGGAAAAAGTCTTGGAGGAAGTTAGTGTTGAAAAGATAATATTGTTTTCATTGTTCTTCAAAGCGTTTTCCTCATCCCGCCTCCTCTATGCACACAATAATTTCAAAAACTTGATTATTTCCTAAAGGACAAGCTTTCTTACCAAGAAAAGCCATGCAGCCAAATGTACCATTCCAGAAATAATGTTTTGAAAACTGAACCAGTATTATGAGTCTTTTACTTTACTGCCAAGAATTCTTGCTGTTGCTCACTGTTAAACTTTTGTTCTACAGAGAAACCTAATATAATACATTATTTTTTTCATTTGCTCTGAGCACTGGAAACTGTTTGGTAAACATGTAATTGAGCAACAGTGTGTGTGTTTGTTCTCTCAGTTCAACCGGGACAAACATTTACTTGGTTTGGGGCTTGGTGGGCCAGATCGTCCAGCGAAGCCAGGAGAGCTGCGCTCGCTTACATCAGTGTTAGATGTGGCCCAGCACCGGCAGCAGACAAACCTCTGCCATCAGCTACGCTGGTGGACTTACTCTGATAAAAGCCAGGGGAGCTGTTAACTTGTAAGTGTTTTAAAATGTGGACAGATCTCAGTAAGCAGCAGTACAGCAGGCTTCTCACACACTTCAGCACCCTGCTTTGTCAGCTCTACAGCCATCCTGGATCATTTACAGCATTTATAAGCTAAGTGGTCCCTTTTTAGCAGACTAGGTTTCAGTTTGAAAACTCAGCTACATACTTTATGGAAGTTCCTCTAACCAAATGTAGATGTACCCCCTCACTTATTTGCAGTTTTCTGCTTTTGAGTGATACCTGTTGTCTCAGGAGTTCACCTTTGCTTGCTATAAAAGAAGCCTGGGGATGGCTGTATATACCATGACCCCAGTAATGTTCGTTTGAGACACATCCCAGCTCAGATTATTGTCCACTCTGTGCCAGGGTCTTCCAAACTGTTTTGCTCTGTGCCTCTCTACCACTCCAGCCCCGTTCTCTCCCACAGTCACATTTCTCCTGCCCTCACTGTCCAGACTTCAGGGTTTTCTGCTATCACTGTGCCTTTTCACATCTGCCTCTTGAACACCTCTCTTGTTCTCCCAGTTTGGAAAATGACAGCCTAAAGGGAAAACAAGATCTGTAGCCTCTCTCTGCGCTTCTTTAGAGGCGGGACAGTAGGCAGTTGAGGAAACTGTTACCCCATCTGATCATCCCGCTACCATTAGCTCTGCCTAGCACGGATCATGTGCTCTGGGTAATGAGTGCGGATGCATCCGTACCTCAGGCACTATCCTAAAGAAGGGCTGAATTTGAATAATATGATGCTAAATGCTAATAGCAAGTTTCTCTTCCCCAGCTGGCAGCGGTGAGGACAGGAGGAGTTAATTACTCTTAACTGCACACTCATCCAGACTGATCAAAGAGTTGAGCTTGCAGCACCTCTTTAAATTGGGGCAACATGATGCGTAGACCAGAGCTTTCCAGTGTTGCCCAAGGGCAGCATGGCTACGTACCACCGTGCTGGGGGCATGGCAGAAGGGCATCATTTTCCCTTATCAGTTTCATTACAGCAAACCATACCACAAAACAGCACCGTACAGACTGTGGTGAACATAAACCCCTCACACTAATGGCTGCTGTACAGTTTTGTTTCTGCAGCTTATGCCATCAGTGTCACACCTGTGTTTCCTAAGGGACACAGGCGGGGACAGTTCACTATTATAAAAAATGGTGGAACACAACAGGCCTCTCTCTGGGGACACTGTGGACTGGTGTTTTCAAAAGAAGCGTCGTCTTGTCTGATCTTACGGCGTTCCTACTTTCTCGGTTCCCTGTTCTTAATACTTATGGAGCCAAAATGCCGTGTACAGCTGACGAGATCCACTGTAACAGGAGATGCTTCAGACCATCTGCAGGCACTGAACCTTCTTTAACTTTCCTTCAAAAGAGTAGAAGTACTGAGCAATCTATTGGCAGTCCAGAGTGAAAAACCACTGCATCTTGCTTTTGGCATGGGTGGACTGGAAGTGATGATTCAGAATTTGTGTTTTGAAATGTAGAGTCAAAAGAAGATGATACAGCAATAGAATTTTTCACACATTGCAGTTGAAGCAGCTTTGCTTAGTCTTACCATTGCCTTTTTCTACGCTGTACTAGGTATGTCTGGAGTGACAGGTGCAGCACTGAGAGAGACATCCTTTATTAACCGCAGCTTGTCTGCCCTGGCAGACGTTCTTGGAGCAATAGCAGAACAGCGATCGCACGTACCATATCGAAACAGCAAACTTACACATCTGCTTCAGGACTCCGTAGGTGAGGGATTATTCTGACTTTTGTTTAACAATATAGATTTCTTTTGCCAGTCTTTCCCCTCCTTTGTTGTATAAAACTAGAGGCTGATCTTATACTCTTCCCTTGTATGCGGGCCTCTATTCAAAGACTCTGGCTTTGGAGCAGTGTGAGTACACAGCGAGAGTTCTGAACTCCTCCTGAATTTGGCTAAACCTTGCTGTTTCCAAGGTTCAGTCTAGGAATACACATGTAAAAATCACGCTATCTCAACAGGATCATGTAAAGGGTAATAATTGCATTTCATTGGTGTTTCATGTCAGGTACAGTTTACAAGTTAAGCTTCAATCTTTATTGCTACAGGGAGCAGTCACATATTTGCACATTCCTTAACATTGTGCCCGGTAGCAGTAAGACAAAGGGGAGAGACAGAACTTACTCATGGTACTGTGCTACAACTTCTTTCTGTGTTTGGGTCGCTTCCTCTTCTGTAGCTCCTCATCCATGCAGAAACAGTTTTAAAGCAAGTGTAATTCCTGCAGTAATGTCAGATTTGTGCCCATCCATGTAGTATATTAGTCCATTTTTCTTCAGCCAGAAAGCATCAGCCCTGATGCTTTCAGTCCCCAGTTCAAGGCATTGACAGTGACTGAGGTAACAGTTCTTCGGGGCTTCTATTAATTTTTGCTTGAACTTTGAATTTCACCTAGCGCTGGAGTCCCCACTGTGAAAAGGGAAAGCCAAAGAAAGAAATGCGTTTAGGAGCTACGTTGCGTGGACACTGAGCCTGGTTTTAACCATGCCTGGTATATGACTTGGGTGACATTGTTGAGGTGAAGGGCTGCAAGTGGCAATTCCCTTGTTTGTTTAATCATTCTCTGTGAACTTCCAAGTCTGTTTTGCTTTACTGTCACACAAATAAGCCTTTTTGCCATTACCGCAAATTTACAACCATTTGACAAAGCTTAACAAAGTGCCCAGGCCCGTAACATACAAGCTGACTAACTGATGAAGCTATAAGGGGAAAAAAACCTACATTACTAACTGTGAAATGTTTCTTCTCCTGGAGCAAATACCCTATCGTTAGGTACAGACTTCCCTTGAAGGAGCTGTCTGTTTTCAACAGCCCTCTTCATGGGCAGCCTATGGTCGTTGTTGTGTAGATCGATATATTACCACTGTATAACTTACTGAAAATAATGAGGTAAATAAGTATGTTTTGTCTTTTTCCTGCTTTTAGGAGGTGATGCTAAACTGTTGGTGATGCTGTGCATCTCTCCTCACCAGAAATACTTAACAGAATCAATGCAGTCTCTGGGATTTGGAACTCGTGCTCGGCAAGTTCAGAGAGGACAAGTCAAGAAAAAAAATTTCCCAGTGCCGAGTAAAGCAAAATAAAACCTAAGACTCCTGTGGATTAAAGTATTATTAATGAGTTCCTCAGACTGAAATGTATATTGTTGTCCTAAAGCCATTCTTTTAGATAGCAACTGCCAGATAAAATAAACAATCCTCAACATAGCATTAGTAAGCCATAAGCCTGCTGCTAATATTCTTGCTCCAAAGATAACAGCATGTCTTGACAACAGCTACCAACCATGGTGGAACGGCATAGAAATAAATCAGGCTTTTTTTAGGAAAGCTGCTTCAAGACATGGTTTATGGCGATGCGTTTCTTTTGGGCAAGTAGAACTAAGTCAATAGAGCCCTGATTTCGCATAGCTCGCTTCTGAAAGGGTGCGTTCTGTTTTCTCAGTAGAAGACGGGAGTCTAAAAACCATTCCAGTGCTTCAAAGCAGCAAGTGAAACACTCCCTGCCAGCTTGGATTAAAATGAGACACGTCATCATGGTTTGCTCTTCTGTCCAGCACGGATGGGGTCATTCCTAATGGCCGGAGGGTAAAGGAACCCATCGGCTGCACTGAATGGAGTTCTGTTCTCTGGCTTCAGGTAGGAAATAACGGCACTAGTGAGACGGAGGAAAAGGAGTAAGGCTGTATCTGTTATCCCTCTGGAATGCAGCTTGGGAAGCAAATGTGAAATTATCAACTTTCTGAAAACACACTCGGGTTAAATGGTTGGAGCGAATCCCAACTGTGCTGAGTTCACGAAGACTGCAGCTTCACCTGTTTTGGGGTTAGTTGTTGGGTTTGGGTTTTTTTTTGCTCCATGAGTGCTGAAAGGCCCCAAACTACAGATCCTAATGGGACCCAACTTGTACAACTGTTTTAGTAGTAGTCTGGCATTTCTGGAGCAAGTTAACCACATCATAGCCTTGAAGATGTGCCTGCACATTAGAAGAGGATAACAACATGCTTCCCATCCATCACATGACTAAAACACCAAAACTCCAGCTTGTGATATGATGCTTGTCATCTTCAAGAGGCTTTCACCCTCTTACACTGATGTTGAGACAACACGATGCAGGGTTTGTGGATAAAATTACACTGGGAGAAGTTTCAAGGAAATTTAAGCAATGTTAGAGATGAGAAGTGGTTCTGAGTAGCTGGGTTCAAATAACATCTGATGTGTTTTATGCACCACGTTATTGCTCAGCAGAGGCAACTCTTAATTTTTACCTCTACAGTGGCAGAGAGGTCAGTGGTAGGTCACTGCAAGAAGGCTTAAATTGCAGTGGCCTGTCCAAAAGGCTGGAGTTTATAGTACTCCAAGTCACTTAACCTTCACAAGCATAAATATTTATCCAGCGATTATATAGCGTACTATTATTGGAATTTCACCCTTGAATATATAACAGCTGCTGTGTTGCATGCAGTGCTCTGGTGCTCAGAACATTAGCATCCCCACCGGAGAGCTGTAATAATACTTGTTTTCCTAAATAATGTTGCGAGGGTAAAAAAAACGCCTTAACTTTACCCAATTCCAGCTGTACCAGATGGGTAGAAAAAGAATCTGGACACAGGACCTGAAGAAGCGGAATGGTCACTAAAGCAACCTCAGGTGAGAAAGTATGGGAGCGAGGACCCTTAGCCTGGTAAATGAAACACAGGAGCAGACGGCTTCCAGCTCGCCTTAGTCTCCTGCCAGCTTGGCTACCACAGCAGCCCGGGTTACAGCTCTGAGCGAGGTTAAGTGACAAGGGAGGTTCCACCAGCATCTTTCAGTAAGTTCCTCAAATATTTTTAAGAATTTGGCATTTCCTAAGTGTTACCTAGAAATGTAACTTGTCACGAACTGTGCTTTTTTTTCCTGGAGCTGGTCTTCAAAACTTGGAATTAATTTACAACCTGCGTGCTAGGGGAAAAGCAGCAATGCTTACTGTTAAAGCTGAGAAATAAACCCCTCAAATATCAGCAAATACCAAAAGTTTAAGTTTCTACATTAACATTAACTCTGCCAAATTGTGCATACGCAGCATTCCCTGTTCCTGTTTTCCTTGTCAGCGCAGGGTATCACTCTCGGTTGACCTGCACAACAAAGTGCACAGGATACGCACGGCAGCAAAGTTAACGTTTTGCTCTAAGAACTTTCAGTTTTGGAATTTCATGGGTTATAAAGCTCCGATTGCTCAGTCCCAGTGTCAGATGTGATGCACCGAAGGAAAGAAGGGTAGAAGTCGTAAAGATGAAATGGCTTCACCCCGGTGTCTAAGCCAAATTGTCTTCTGCCGGAAGATTCACTCGGACCTGCTAAAGGAGAGGCAAGGGTCTTCAGACAACGTAACTGATGTCCTGAGGAGCAAGGAACGCAGCATGGGCAAGGGCCTGTACTCCTCCGCTGTAATTTTGTTAGTTTTCAGATCCTTTATGCTTTGAAATAACAGCTCTGTTGTTAGAAAAGCAGGTGTGACAGATATTCATGGAGCTGACTGTAAGCTTTCCTTTGTTGATTAAAAACCTATCCTGATAAACCAGTCCTTGTCATCCTGACACTGTAAAGCTCAAACACACATACCAGCACTGGGAGAAAGAAAGAAAGTGATGTTTGAAAGTGGTGTAAAAAAATCGAGACAGGAGGTCATAAGCACCAGGAACAAGGTGGCTGTTTTTAAGAGTGCCTATGTAGTCTATCTGCTAACACAGCTTTGCTCTCTGGGAGGGCAGGGGCACAAGCAAATGAGAGTAAAAACTACATAAATCGGGAGAAAATCCTTTCAGTGAAGCCCATGAGTGCACAATCCTGGACTCTGGGTGCACTGAAGCAAGAGCACTCTCCACCCTGCTCTACCTCCTGCCTGCTCGGCCAGGTCACTGGGTCACTGTTTTGGGGGGAGGGCTGCTCGGTATAGGGGTGTCCTCTCTCCTGGCCATGACCAGCATGCCTTGGTGGCCATCAGCACCTTAACTTTTCACTGCTGGGCTCTCCTCCTCCTCCCCTGGGCCCCCGCTTTCTCCTGTGACAGTTCAGCCAGCGCTCAGCCACCTCGCACCTTCCACCTCCCCGGCTAGCCGCAGGAAAGTGGGATACAAGGCACCACAATCCCCTCGGACTGGCCTTCAGATGTCCTTCTCAAATTTATTGTCTTCTTCCTTGCCTTGCAGATGAGCCGAGCAAACCCTTTTAGCACCAGTAGCGAGGAGCCTCCACCTCCTCCTCAGAAAGCCTACCCAATATTGAAACCACAGCAAACACAAGAGAATTTGGTCTTGTGAATACTTTGGCATTCAGCACCCTGGTTTAGCGTCACGTTGGCCAAGGAGTCAGCGGTGTGAAGCCTGACCAGGGCAGCAGCTGCCTGGGAGGCCCAGGGTCTGGTATTCCTGCCGACGCACCCCGAGCCCCTCACGTAAAAGTGGAAGCTGCTTCCATGCTGCGAGCACCCCTCACCCCTGGCCCTCTGCTCACGCGTCCTCTAACCCATGGGCCAAGCCCCCTCCCAGAAGGCAGAAAATTTCGATCCAAGACAAGGGATGGAGCGCGTGTCTCTCCCCCCACAAGTGAACGCTCTGGCTTGCAGGACATCCAGCAGATGGGGAGATGGGGCAGGGAAAATGGGACTCTGCCAGACCAGTCCCCAAGTCCTAACAGCAGCAAGTGCTCATCTCGGGTAAAATACACAGGTACGCATACACATAGACCTACACAGAGTTAGAAGGAGAAGTCGAGACTTCTCCAGAATCAGACAATAAACTTCAAGGTACAAGTCCAAAATCTGGCCCAAAAGTGCAGTTTGGTGGCCACGTTTCTCTGTGGATTTATCATTACAGATGGACTTTACCAACTCCAGTTGCTGGTTTTCCTTGCAGCCAAGGGAAAGGGATTAAGAGGACAGATCCGCTTTCAGCAAGTACCTCTGCCTCCCCAGCCCAGCGAGGGAGTCCAGGCCAAGGGTTTAGAGCCCCAGCTCTCAGTTTGCCACAGCCAGGGAAACCGATTGCTCAAGGACCTGATTTTTGAAGGACACACAACTGCTGTGGAGGTTTTTCACTTATTTTTTTTGGACCCAGATCCCTACCATACATAACTCTAATGTCAAGCTCTGCAGTGCTGGCCCAACACACCGCCTTTCAACCTTTGCAAATCCGTCCCCAGGTCACTTGCAGCACCCGGCTTTCCATACCGGGGACGGCAGCATGCAACGGGGCAGAGCAGGGCATATGGCACAGGAGCTGCTCCCCATCTGTTCCCCGTGAGGATGGTTTTTTTTCAGTGCCCGCAAGGAACACCTTCGTGCAGGGCAGCTTTCCATGCTCCAAGAGCTGCCCCACGCCAAGCACGTGGCTGGCGCGCTGTAAATTCACACATCACACTCTGCACCCCGCAGCAGAGCAGCCCTTAGTCTTCCTCACCACCTAGGAGTACTCTCATCAGCAGAGCCCAAGGAAGCAATGTGATCAGCAATTGCTAAACAGTGCTATTCCTCATCACAGGGTTAAAGAAAAAAAGCAGTAATTAATTCAGCCAGCGCCTTTGGCCCACTCTTAAAACAAAACCTTGACCTATGCTGACGTTTGAAAATTATATATTTAATTTCCACATGTGGCTTCATGCCTTGGCGCCAGCCACACCACAAAGAGAGGCTGCTCTTGGTTTTAGCCAGGCTAGGAAAACCATAATCAGCATTGGAAAGTTCACAAAAATGTTTAATTTGTTATTCAATTGCCGATTCCATTTTATGAAGCACTTTTCCAAACCTTTGCAGAATGCAAGGAACAGGCAAAATGAAGCCGTTATTGGAAAAGGCTTTTAGCTCCCGCTGCGGAGACGCAGTTGCAAACTGGGGGGGCTTGGAGCCCCTTCCCACCAGGGGAAGAAGCAGCAGCATCTGCCCACGGCGGAGCAGAGGGGCCCAGAGCGCAGGAACGCCAACGGTGCCACGGCCCGGCACAAAACCAACTCGGTGCTTGAGCAGCGACATTAACCGTAGCCCCAGCCGGATAAAAATGCAAGCCACATACCATACAAAGGGGCCACAGCCTGATCTAATTGAAGGGCACGAGCGAGGGGAAACATGGCCCACAATTCTTTTTGTCTTTTCTTACACCCATTTGTACAAAACCAGGTTTTATCTTGCAATGCATTTGCCCCTTTTTATTTTGTTTATATAAAGGGAGACAAAAAAAAATAAATCTAAGATAAAATTTGAGCCTTCTTAAATTCATGCACGTTATCTCCTGGGAGGCCGGGGGAGCGGACAGCTGCCTTCGGTTTCGTTTATTTGAATTCACCTTTAATAAGTGGAAAGGTGCCCGTGGTCTTGACTAAGGATGGCAAAGCATCCAAACAATAACCGTCCCCAAACCGCGTCAAGCTATTCTCCGGTGACGTTTGGAAGTGAGCATTACACAGCATGCCGCGGGGCAGGGAGAGCGAAGGCAGCAAACGGGGGGCACTGGGGTGCTGGAAGGGTTTCAGCCAGGGTTGGTGCCAGGGCCCGCAGCTGCAGAGGCACACGGGCACCGTTCCCTTCGGGTGTAACTACGTCCCCCCCACGGCTGGAGGCAGTGGGCAAGGCATCCTTGTGCGCATCCCTCTCCGAGCTCTTGGGCTGCGAGAGCATTGTCAAGAGGTGATCTTAACCATCCCCTTACTTCATGACAACACTCCCCTCGACCTGGGGTTTTACCTAAGATCTCAGATTTTAAAAAATTGAGATGAGCCCTCTTCCCCATAGCCAAGAGTTTAAGATTGATCAGACAAAGCATTTGCAAGAGGAACCTGAAACTCAATACTCAAATAACATGACGCAATGCTCCAAATTCACCTCTTGTTTGTTCAGTACATGCCATGTGTCTCATGACTTGGAGATCAGCCTCAGAAAACCTCCTGAAATGCTGCTCAAGCAACCAGACACATTCAGATGTCAGTCCTAACCATTCAAACACCAGGGCCTAAATTCAGCAACAATTGCAGTGCCCCAGCTATCAGGACCAAGTATTTAGCATCAGCTTTGATGGAAACAATGCAGGGGGTTGGAAATCTATAGCTGTCGAACTCCAGGCACACGACGTTTGCACATCTTATCCACAGACTTGCAGGCTTAAAGTTGCACCTCTGCTCGTTTCCCTGGGGAACCACAGTTAAGCTGAATTATCACCCCCTCGTTCTTCCAGCTCCTCCTGCTTCATGCTTGCAAGATTCCCCTCCAACACATGTCCTCTCCTGCCCTTTTTCTGTTACATGAAATTGCTGTCCTGGCTGGGATGAGTCACTGCCCAGCAGTTCACAAAGGCAAGCACCAAGGAGTGGTTTTCCCCTCTCATTTTCCTCTGGACTTTACTAATCAGTTCCTTCCCTGTTCTAAACAAAAATAAAAACAAAATGAGAACAAAAAACCCACCCCACTATTAGAAAAAGTTTTGGAAACCACACCAGAAGCTTTGAAGATCCAAGAGACAGCAAATGATCCTTCCTCCCTCCCTCAGATGTTTGGGGGTTTTGCAGCGTGAGCCATCTCCACCTCTTTCTGAGCACGCACACACACACAGACTCTGCCCACAATTCGAATTACACAAGCTCCAGGTTAAACACACAACCAGATTCAGAAATGGGAGCATTTTGAAGAGCAGCCGATGCATTAGCAAGCAGTCCTTCTTTACACTTTAGCCTCCAGCCCTTCGTGCTTTGGCCAGGCAGTGCCCACGTTGCCGACACAACGTGCACGACACGTGCTCTGATGAGTTCCATCTGCGTTTGAGATCCAGGTGTCCGCACTCCTTTTCTCCCACCCCATTTCCCAAACCCTCCCCAGGGCAGGCGGCTCAG
>NW_009597533.1:1108-4624 GCF_000690535.1 Cariama cristata | reverse complement strand
GGGAAGGAGGTGGGAGAAGAACCCCACGCCGCTCCGGCTGAGTCTGCTGCCAAGGCTGAACCCACGGAGAACGGTTCGCCGGTGCTCAACATGCCGATGCTCAGTGCTTCGTAACACAACCAAGCTTAGGCAGCCACAGCTGACAGGTTATTTTACGGTGTCCGACTGGCGGGAAGCACTTCCCAACAGAGACAGGACAAAGTTCACGAGAGGCAATTCAACACTGCAGTATCTAAACGGGGATATCCAACAGAGATGGCACAGGGCGCATCCCAGAGCACTACAAACTGGGTGTTGGGAAGGCACCGGGCAGCACGAGAGCCACTGCCCGGGCTACCTCCAGCGAACGCAAGGGGCCATAAAGGGCATCGAACCTCCAGAGAGCCCCCACCGATGCTGTCTTACGGAGAGACACGAGCCCTGTCCACTACCCTCCCAGTCTCCATCCAGAAGAAAGCCTTTATAACGCCTTTTTGTGGAAAGCTGTTCTAGATTCACCACGGACACGTACCAGCTGGAAGTTCCAGCACTATCTTTTGCTACTGCTGGCTACCTAATGCCATGAGGAAGGAGCAGCTTCCAGGCCCCATCCCAGCAGCTGCTTATGACTCCTACAGCAAACAACATTTGGGCAAGACTGAGAGGCAAGCGAGCCCCCTACCCCACCACCTCAGCAGGCCTCTCCTTACTTCTGTCCTGGGCAGCTCGTCTGCAGAACCACGACGCTGGAGCCTGCTGGTAACTTCTCCCAGAGGGTCTGCAGAGATCTTCTCTTTTCCCTGGCTCTTCTCCCCAGAAGAGAGCTAATTTCCTGTGCCTTGATTGCCCTCCTCTGTAACACCCTCCACCTGGACCTGCTACCGGCTGCAGCAAGGTAAACACCTGAGCCACCAGGAACCCTCTCTGGCCCCTGCCTTTGGGCAGAGGAGAACAGCTTAGGGACACCAGAAACCACCCCATGCTCCTCCACCCCTGGGATGTCACTGCAGAAGCAGATGTCCCTGCTGGCACCGTGCCTCATGGGACTCTGCATTTTATCCGTGCACATGGGAAGAAATTGTACTTGGAGCTTTGTGGGCACTTGCCTGGAGTCGGAGAGGCAGCTCTGAGCCCGCGGGATGGCATCGACGAAGCAGGGCCGGAGCGGTGGTAGCAGAAGTCTGGGGCAGCAGCTTTGGGGAGTCCTTAAAGCTTGTTAACCTTAAAGGTGCTGGCTTTACCGAACGCTCAGCCGATGCTCTGGCAATGTCCTTGGCAAAGGCAGCCTTCAAGAGCTCCTGCCCTCCTCTGTTTATTCTGAAAACAGGATAAAATCAGTACGATGGCTGTAGAGCTCTCCCTTAGCATGCTAGCCCTCTATTTCTCAGCAGTAATTCTGCTTTGGATCTCGAAGTGGTTTGTGTTGAAGCAGACTGGAAAGCAATGGTTTGTACCCTCTCTATTATTTGCAGTGCACGTTAAGCAAAATCGTACCCAGCTGCTCCCACAGCAAACCCTGCTGCTCATTCCCCCACTGCAGGACATGGCTAGCTGAATGGCAGTGCTGGTGGCCCGGCTGGGCTGGGACTGGCCAGGGGCATCGCAGCTCCGTAGGAAGGCCCCGTGTCCGCACCCCTGGCCTCAAGGCATTTCCTAAACCTGAGCTTGGATCTAAATGTTCAAAAACAGACCCGTACTTGGGGCTCTCTGTTTTGCCCTTCTGGCACGGGCCCTTTGCACACTCCTATTGCCAAATTTTCCCTTCAGCCAGGTACACTGGGAAGGTTCCTTGTTTTTCTTATGACAAGCTGTGAACCTTACGCAAAAGCGTGACTCCGGCAGCTGGAGCCTTAGAAAGAAAACCTAGAGTACTGCAACACCTGCAAGAAATACTGTCAAAGCTGGCAATATGAATATTGTCCCCTTGGTCCCAGGTGCCTCACCTGCCTTAATGCACCCATTCCAGTGACTGGCGTGTCCTTGGCCATCCCAAGAACAGGAGCTCCCAAAAACGCATCTCATAACCTGTTAGCATTTAAACGGAGGGATTATAGGAGCCCCCTGTTCACATCTGACTAAAAAGACCATAGGCAGAATGTTTGCATTAGCCACAGAAAGATCATAGGGGCAGAAAACCCTCCCTGACGCCAGCAGTAGCTACGTGTGCCAGAGGAGCGGAGCGGGGGGCACTGCTGGTGTTACGGGTCCTGCAAACACAGGGAGCTCAGGATCTGCTTCAGGGGATGCTACAGACAAAAGCCAGGCCAGCTTCCCATGCTTCCTTCCCCCATGCACACAGCAAGCCATTTAATGCTAAATATAGGAGCGCAGCCCACAAGCCAGACAAAGATTTCAATACCACGGCCAGGAACAACACCAAACTGCAGCACAGACCTCACTTCCAGCGGTGGGTAAGCGCAGATACCTCCGAAGAGGGCAAAAAGCCTCCTCGCTCTCATCCCCAGAAGTTACACATTGAGGAGAGAAAAGTACCTGGCTTCCTACAGCGCATGTTTTTGCTCAGGGATCTCCATCCCAATAGCCAGAGCTCTTTGGAATGCACTTGGGTCCGAGACGGTGCGGAGGGGAGGGTAACCCCGAAGCCTGCACCCAGCAGAAGGGCAGGGAGGGGCTGCCTCAACGCAACCCTTCTCCCCTGAAACCCCTTGGCTGGACAGCGAGCCCCATTCAAAGCTTTGTTTTCTACAAGGGTGGGGAACGCGGCTGTGGGAAGCGGTCACAGTTGTCACGATCGGCAAACAGCTCAGGCTATTTGTCAGCTGCTCGTAGCAAAGAGGCTGGGTACTTTCTGTGGGTAATGCAAACTAATTTTTCCTACACCGATGCTCTGCTGTCGCTAAAGTATTCAGTGGTATTTTCCACGTGGTGGCTTGAGGCTTAAGGCTTCTAGCACATGCCATATCCAATTATCTCATTGCATATTGAAAACAGCAGTGATTGGAGAAAGAAAAATAAAAGATTGGTATAAATGTATTTATGAGATTTAAAATAAAAATGTGAGGCTGATATTTCCAGGAATAAAAATAAAGCAGAATTTTAAAATACCACAGCTACGGTCTCCAATAGTCCATATTCAGCTGCCTCTGCAGTCTACCAGAAAGGATAAATAAGATTTTTGCTCATTATATCCCTGCGGTAGAACAACAGACTTCCAATGAAAGGGTTGCTATCTGGATCTCACTCTAACAACGACAGTCTCCTCCCTGCAGAGCCAAATTCAGGGTTCAGAAGGACAGTCGCAGCTGGTATCTGGCCGACCAGCAGCGTGAAAATGCATCAGGCCATGGGCTGGAGGATGCCCCCAAAAAACAGCTGCAGGGACACAACACGTACCAGCAAAGGAGGGGTGGGAACTACTTTGAGGTGGGTTTACTTTATAAAATGTTTGGATGCGAGAAGTGAAATCATCCATGGGGAAACAAAGCCCTTCCCATTCATTTCTCCATCAGCCCATCGCCTCCTCCAGCCTGTCGCTGCTGACCAGCGGCAGCTCGTCGGGCACACATTCACCCCTTT
>NW_009597533.1:284-1069 GCF_000690535.1 Cariama cristata | reverse complement strand
TCAGGGCTGCCGTGTCGGGAAGGTGCTGTGCAAGAGGCACCCCGTACCCCTGTGCTGTCTCACCCCAACCTCTGTGCCAGCTGCAACTGGGCTGAAGGTCCACAGTAAGGGCAAAAGGGCCCAACCATGAACAGACACCAGCCCAGCGCTAATATTTAGCTACTCGAGGGGGCTGTGGAGGTGGAGCTGGGTGGTGGGCAAGTTATTGCAACAGCATGCAGATATCATTAAAAATTCAGTACGGAAATAAAAACTCAGAACTTTTGATTTCCTGGGTGCAGCTAAGGGAAATAGTGATGCTGCTCCAACGCCTGCAGAGGTTCTGCAGAAAGGATGCTCGCCCTGAGAGGAGACAGCTCGGCGATAAAAGAAAAACTGCTTCACTGAGTGGTACCCAAGGCTCGTCTACACTCGTCCTGCCTCCAGCGATGCCCCATGCCCGGCACTGAAGGAGACCGCAGGCACAGAGCGGGCACAGCCGCGCTGCCTCAGCTGCAGCCGCTCAGATTTCCAACTGTCTGTGCCTCCGGGACCTCCCGGCCCGGGGTACATTGCATTGAACGGGCTATTCTTCCATAAACTGACTCGTTGGAGGGGTTTTTTGAACTAATATCAACATTTCACGCCTAGAGCATCCTCTACCAAAGATTCCCAGGGTCTAAGAAGGAGCAGCTTCGTCGCCAGTGTAGTTTGGGCGTACGACCCTCGGTGCAGAGCTGGAGATGCTGCCCTTGGCCTCGAGAGATGCCGCTCCCGTGACCTAGGACCACTTAATAGTCTTTTTG
>NW_009597533.1:0-232 GCF_000690535.1 Cariama cristata | reverse complement strand
GATGGCCACAGCCAGCCTTGGGGTCTGCTGGCCCAACCACCGACTTCCCAGCGGTTCGGCCTGCTTGGGCCTTCCGGGCTCCTCCCGTTTCACAGCCGGCCGTGTGTCGGGCCGTTTGGCCTCCAGCAGTGCGTTGACAGAAGCCGCCCGAGGTGTCTGCCCTGCCCCAGGGGACGCCGCCCCACACACCGCTTAGGCCCCCCCGCGCCCCGCAGCTCTGCGTGAGGCCGCC